>NW_026779772.1:7500-73669 GCF_030144855.1 Hypanus sabinus
GGGAGCCTGATGACACAAACTCAGCGATTCAGGAACAGCTTGTTCCCCTCCGCCATCAGGGAGGAGGTACGGGAGCCTGATGACACAAACTCAGCGATTCAGGAACAGCTTGTTCCCCTCCGCCATCAGGGAGGAGGTACGGGAGCCTGATGACACACACTCAGCGATTCAGGAACAGCTTCTTCCCCTCCGCCATCAGGGAGGAGGTACAGGAGCCTGAAGACACACACTCAGCGATTCAGGAACAGCTTCTTCCCCTCCGCCATCAGTGAGGAGGTACAGGAGCCTGAAGACACACACTCAGCGATTCAGGAGCAGCTTCTTCCCCTCCGCCATCAGGGAGGAGGTACAGGAGCCTGAAGACACACACTCAGCGATTCAGGAACAGCTTCTTCCCCTCCGCCATCAGGGAGGAGGTACAGGAGCCTGAAGACACACACTCAGCGATTCAGGAACAGCTTCTTCCCCTCCACCATCAGGGAGGAGGAAAGGGAGCCTGATGACACACACTCAGTGATTCAGGAACAGCTTCTTCCCCTCCGCCAACAGGGAGAAGGTACGGGAGCCTGATGACACACACTCAGCGATTCAGGAACAGCTTCTGCCCCTCTGCCATCAGGGAGGAGGTACAGGAGCCTGAAGACACACACTCAGCGATTCAGGAACAGCTTCTTCCCCTCCGCCATCAGGGAGGAGGTACAGGAGCCTGAAGACACACATTCAGCGATTCAGGAACAGCTTCTTCCCCTCCGCCATCAGGGAGGAGGTACAGGAGCCTGAAGTCACACACTCAGCGATTCAGGAACAGCTTCTTCCTCTCCACCATCAGGGAGGAGGTACGGGAGCCTGATGACACACACTGAGCGATTCAGGAACAGCTTCTTCCCCTCCGCCATCAGGGAGGAGGTACGGGAGCCTGAAGACAGACACTCAGCGATTCAGGAACAGTTTCTTCCCCTCCGCCATCAGGGAGGAGGTACTGGAGCCTGCAGACAGACACTCAACGATTCAGGAACAGCTTCTTCCCCTCCGCCATCAGGGAGCAGGTACAGGAGCCTGAAGACACACACTCAGCGATTCAGGAACAGCTTCTTCCCCTCCGCCATCAGGGAGGAAGTACGGGAGCCTGAAGACACACACTCAGCGATTCAGGAACAGCTTCTTCCCCTCCGCCATCAGGGAGGAGGTACGGGAGCCTGATGACACACACTCAGCGATTCAGGAATAGCTTCTTCCCCTCCGCCATCAGGGAGGAGGTACGGGAGCCTGAAGACACACACTCAGCGATTCAGGAACAGCTTCTTCCCCTCCGCCATCAGGGAGGAAGTACGGGAGCCTGAAGACACACACTCAGCGATTCAGAACAGCTTCTTCCCCTCCACCATCAGGGAGGAGGTACAGGAGCCTGAAGACACACACTCAACGATTCAGGAACAGCTTCTTCCCCTCCGCCATCAGGGAGGACGTACGGGAGCCTGATGACACAAACTCAGCGATTCAGGAACAGCTTGTTCCCCTCCGCCATCAGGGAGGAGGTACGGGAGCCTGATGACACAAACTCAGCGATTCAGGAACAGCTTGTTCCCCTCCGCCATCAGTGAGGAGGTACAGGAGCCTGAAGACACACACTCAGCGATTCAGGAGCAGCTTCTTCCCCTCCGCCATCAGGGAGGAGGTACAGGAGCCTGAAGACACACACTCAGCGATTCAGGAACAGCTTCTTCCCCTCCGCCATCAGGGAGGAGGTACAGGAGCCTGAAGACACACACTCAGCGATTCAGGAACAGCTTCTTCCCCTCCACCATCAGGGAGGAGGAAAGGGAGCCTGATGACACACACTCAGTGATTCAGGAACAGCTTCTTCCCCTCAGCCAACAGGGAGAAGGTACGGGAGCCTGATGACACACACTCAGCGATTCAGGAACAGCTTCTGCCCCTCTGCCATCAGGGAGGAGGTACAGGAGCCTGAAGACACACACTCAGCGATTCAGGAACAACTTCTTCCCCTCCGCCATCAGGGAGGAGGTACAGGAGCCTGAAGACACACACTCAGCGATTCAGGAACAGCTTCTTCCCCTCCGCCATCAGGGAGGAGGTACAGGAGCCTGAAGACACACATTCAGCGATTCAGGAACAGCTTCTTCCCCTCCGCCATCAGGGAGGAGGTACAGGAGCCTGAAGTCACACACTCAGCGATTCAGGAACAGCTTCTTCCCCTCTGCCATCAGGGAGGTGGTACAGGAGCCTGAAGACACACACTCAGCGATTCAGGTACAGCTTCTTCACCTCGGCCATCAGGGAGGAGGTACAGGAGCCTGAAGACACACACTCAGCGATTCAGGAACAGCTTCTTCCCCTCCGCCATCGGGGAGGAGGGACAGGAGCCTGAAGACACACACTCAGCGATTCAGGAGCAGCTTCTTCCCCTCCGCCATCGGGGAGGAGGTATAGGAGCCTGAAGACACACAGTCAGCGATTCAGGAACAGCTTCTTCCCCTCCGCCATCAGGGAGGAGGTACTGGAGCCTGCAGACAGACACTCAACGATTCAGGAACAGCTTCTTCCCCTCCGCTATCTGGGAGGAGGCACGGGAGCCTGAAGACACACACTCAGCGATTCAGGAACAGCTTCTTCCCCTCCGCCATCACGGAGGAGGTACGGGAGCCTGATGACACAAACTTAGCGATTCAGGAAGAGCTTGTTCCCCTCCGCCATCAGGGAGGAGGTACGGGAGCCTGATGACACACACTCAGCGATTCAGGAACAGCTTCTTCCCCTCCGCCATCAGGGTGGAGGTTCAGGAGCCTGAAGACACACATTCAGCGATTCAGGAACAGCTTCTTCCCCTCCGCCATCAGGGTGGAGGTACAGGAGCCTGAAGACACACACTCAGCGATTCAGGAACAGCTTCTTCCCCTCCGCCATCAGTGAGGAGGTACAGGAGCCTGAACACACACACTCAACGATTCAGGAACAGCTTCTTCCCCTCCGCCATCAGGGAGGAGGTACAGGAGCCTGAAGACACACACTCAGCGATTCAGGAGCAGCTTCTTCCCCTCCGCCATCAGGGAGGAGCTACAGGAGCCTGAAGACACACACTCAGCGATTCAGGAACAGCTTCTTCCACTCCGCCATCAGGGAGGAGGTACAGGAGCCTGAAGACACACACTCAGCGATTCAGGAACAGCTTCTTCCCCTCCACCATCAGGGAGGAGGTAAGGGAGCCTGATGACACACACTCAGTGATTCAGGAACAGCTTCTTCCCCTCCACCATCAGGGAGGAGGTACGGGAGCCTGATGACACACACTCAGCGATTCAGGAACAGCTTCTGCCCCTCTGCCATCAGGGAGGAGGTACAGGAGCCTGAAGACACACACTCAGCGATTCAGGAACAACTTCTTCCCCTCCGCCATCAGTGAGGAGGTACAGGAGCCTGAAGACACACACTCAGCGATTCAGGAACAGCTTCTTCCCCTCCGCCATCAGGGAGGAGGTACAGGAGCCTGAAGACACACATTCAGCGATTCAGGAACAGCTTCTTCCCCTCTGCCATCAGGGAGGATGTACAGGAGCCTGAAGACACACACTCAGCGATTCAGGAACAGCTCCTTCCCCTCCACCAACAAGGAGGAGGTAAGGGAGCCTGATGACACACACTCAGTGATTCAGGAACAGCTTCATCCCCTCCGCCATCAGGGAGGAGGTACAGGAGCCTGAAGACCAACACTCAGCGATTCAGGAACAGCTTCTGCCCCTCTGCCATCAGGGAGGAGGTACAGGAGCCTGAAGACACACACTCAGCGATTCAGGAGCAGCTTCTTCCCCTCCGCCATTAGGGAGGAGGGACAGGAGCCTGAAGACACACACTCAGCGATTCAGGAGCAGCTTCTTCCCCTCCGCCATCGGGGAGGAGGTACAGGAGTCTGAAGACACACAGTCAGCGATTCAGGAACAGCTTCTTCCTCTCCACCATCAGGGAGGAGGTACGGGAGCCTGATGAAACACACTGAGCGATTCAGGAACAGCTTCTTCCCCTCCGCCATCAGGGAGGAAGTACGGGAGCCTGAAGACAGACACTCAGCGATTCAGGAACAGTTTCTTCCCCTCCGCCATCAGGGAGGAGGTACTGGAGCCTGCTGACAGACACTCAACGATTCAGGTACAGCTTCTTCACCTCGGCCATCAGGGAGGAGGTACAGGAGCCTGAAGACACACACTCAGCGATTCAGGAACAGCTTCTTCCCCTCCGCCATCGGGGAGGAGGGACAGGAGCCTGAAGACACACACTCAGCGATTCAGGAGCAGCTTCTTCCCCTCCGCCATCGGGGAGGAGGTATAGGAGCCTGAAGACACACAGTCAGCGATTCAGGAACAGCTTCTTCCCCTCCGCCATCAGGGAGGAGGTACTGGAGCCTGCAGACAGACACTCAACGATTCAGGAACAGCTTCTTCCCCTCCGCTATCTGGGAGGAGGCACGGGAGCCTGAAGACACACACTCAGCGATTCAGGAACAGCTTCTTCCCCTCCGCCATCACGGAGGAGGTACGGGAGCCTGATGACACAAACTTAGCGATTCAGGAAGAGCTTGTTCCCCTCCGCCATCAGGGAGGAGGTACGGGAGCCTGATGACACACACTCAGCGATTCAGGAACAGCTTCTTCCCCTCCGCCATCAGGGTGGAGGTTCAGGAGCCTGAAGACACACATTCAGCGATTCAGGAACAGCTTCTTCCCCTCCGCCATCAGGGTGGAGGTACAGGAGCCTGAAGACACACACTCAGCGATTCAGGAACAGCTTCTTCCCCTCCGCCATCAGTGAGGAGGTACAGGAGCCTGAACACACACACTCAACGATTCAGGAACAGCTTCTTCCCCTCCGCCATCAGGGAGGAGGTACAGGAGCCTGAAGACACACACTCAGCGATTCAGGAGCAGCTTCTTCCCCTCCGCCATCAGGGAGGAGCTACAGGAGCCTGAAGACACACACTCAGCGATTCAGGAACAGCTTCTTCCACTCCGCCATCAGGGAGGAGGTACAGGAGCCTGAAGACACACACTCAGCGATTCAGGAACAGCTTCTTCCCCTCCACCATCAGGGAGGAGGTAAGGGAGCCTGATGACACACACTCAGTGATTCAGGAACAGCTTCTTCCCCTCCACCATCAGGGAGGAGGTACGGGAGCCTGATGACACACACTCAGCGATTCAGGAACAGCTTCTGCCCCTCTGCCATCAGGGAGGAGGTACAGGAGCCTGAAGACACACACTCAGCGATTCAGGAACAACTTCTTCCCCTCCGCCATCAGTGAGGAGGTACAGGAGCCTGAAGACACACACTCAGCGATTCAGGAACAGCTTCTTCCCCTCCGCCATCAGGGAGGAGGTACAGGAGCCTGAAGACACACATTCAGCGATTCAGGAACAGCTTCTTCCCCTCTGCCATCAGGGAGGATGTACAGGAGCCTGAAGACACACACTCAGCGATTCAGGAACAGCTCCTTCCCCTCCACCAACAAGGAGGAGGTAAGGGAGCCTGATGACACACACTCAGTGATTCAGGAACAGCTTCATCCCCTCCGCCATCAGGGAGGAGGTACAGGAGCCTGAAGACCAACACTCAGCGATTCAGGAACAGCTTCTGCCCCTCTGCCATCAGGGAGGAGGTACAGGAGCCTGAAGACACACACTCAGCGATTCAGGAGCAGCTTCTTCCCCTCCGCCATTAGGGAGGAGGGACAGGAGCCTGAAGACACACACTCAGCGATTCAGGAGCAGCTTCTTCCCCTCCGCCATCGGGGAGGAGGTACAGGAGTCTGAAGACACACAGTCAGCGATTCAGGAACAGCTTCTTCCTCTCCACCATCAGGGAGGAGGTACGGGAGCCTGATGAAACACACTGAGCGATTCAGGAACAGCTTCTTCCCCTCCGCCATCAGGGAGGAAGTACGGGAGCCTGAAGACAGACACTCAGCGATTCAGGAACAGTTTCTTCCCCTCCGCCATCAGGGAGGAGGTACTGGAGCCTGCTGACAGACACTCAACGATTCAGGAACAGCTTCTTCCCCTCCGCCATCAGGGAGCAGGTACAGGAGCCTGAAGACACACACTCAGCGATTCAGGAACAGCTTCTTCCCCTCCGCCATCAGGGAGGAGGTACGGGAGCCTGAAGACACACACTCAGCGATTCAGGAACAGCTTCTTCCCCTCCGCCATCAGGGAGGAGGTACGGGAGCCTGATGACACACACTCAGCGATTCAGGAACAGCTTCTTCCCCTCCGTCATCAGGGAGGAGGTACGGGAGCCTGAAGACACACACACAGCGATTCAGGAACAGCTTCTTCCCCTCCGCCATCAGGGAGGAGGTACGGGAGCCTGATGACACACACTCAGCGATTCAGGAACAGCTTCTTCCCCTCCGCCATCAGGGAGGAGGTACGGGAGCCTGAAGACACACACTCAGCGATTCAGGAACAGCTTCTTCCCCTCCGCCATCAGGGAGGAAGTACGGGAGCCTGAAGACACACACTCAGCGATTCAGAACAGCTTCTTCCCCTCCACCATCAGGGAGGAGGTACAGGAGCCTGAAGACACACACTCAACGATTCAGGAACAGCTTCTTCCCCTCCGCCATCAGGAGGAAGTACGGGAGCCTGATGACACAAACTCAGCGATTCAGGAACAGCTTGTTCCCCTCCGCCATCAGGGAGGAGGTACGGGAGCCTGATGACACAAACTCAGCGATTCAGGAACAGCTTGTTCCCCTCCGCCATCAGGGAGGAGGTACGGGAGCCTGATGACACACACTCAGCGATTCAGGAACAGCTTCTTCCCCTCCGCCATCAGGGAGGAGGTACAGGAGCCTGAAGACACACACTCAGCGATTCAGGAACAGCTTCTTCCCCTCCGCCATCAGGGAGGAGGTACAGGAGCCTGAAGACACACACTCAGCGATTCAGGAGCAGCTTCTTCCCCTCCGCCATCAGGGAGGAGGTACAGGAGCCTGAAGACACACACTCAGCGATTCAGGAACAGCTTCTTCCCCTCCGCCATCAGGGAGGAGGTACAGGAGCCTGAAGACACACACTCAGCGATTCAGGAACAGCTTCTTCCCCTCCGCCATCAGGGAGGAGGTACAGTAGCCTGAAGACACACACTCAGCGATTCAGGAACAGCTTCGTCCCCTCCACCATCAGGGAGGAGGAAAGGGAGCCTGATGACACACACTCAATGATTCAGGAACAGCTTCTTCCCCTCCGCCAACAGGGAGAAGGTACGGGAGCCTGATGACACACACTCAGCGATTCAGGAACAGCTTCTGCCCCTCTGCCATCAGGGAGGAGGTACAGGAGCCTGAAGACACACACTCAGCGATTCAGGAACAACTTCTTCCCCTCCGCCATCAGGGAGGAGGTACAGGAGCCTGAAGACACACACTCAGCGATTCAGGAACAGCTTCTTCCCCTCCGCCATCAGGGAGGAGGTACAGGAGCCTGAAGACACACATTCAGCGATTCAGGAACAGCTTCTTCCCCTCCGCCATCAGGGAGGAGGTACAGGAGTCTGAAGTCACACACTCAGCGATTCAGGAACAGCTTCTTCCCCTACGCCATCAGGGAGGAGGTACAGGAGCCTGAAGACACACATTCAGCGATTCAGGAACAGCTTCTTCCCCTCTGCCATCAGGGGGGATGTACAGGAGCCTGAAGACACACACTCAGCGATTCAGGAACAGCTCCTTCCCCTCCACCAACAAGGAGGAGGTAAGGGAGCCTGATGACACACACTCAGTGATTCAGGAACAGCGTCATCCCCTCCGCCATCAGGGAGGAGGTACAGGAGCCTGAAGACCAACACTCAGCGATTCAGGAACAGCTTCTGCCCCTCTGCCATCAGGGAGGAGGTACAGGAGCCTGAAGACACACACTCAGCGATTCAGGAGCAGCTTCTTCCCCTCCGCCATTAGGGAGGAGGGACAGGAGCCTGAAGACACACACTCAGCGATTCAGGAGCAGCTTCTTCCCCTCCGCCATCGGGGAGGAGGTACAGGAGCCTGAAGACACACAGTCAGCGATTCAGGAACAGCTTCTTCCTCTCCACCATCAGGGAGGAGGTACGGGAGCCTGATGAAACACACTCAGCGATTCAGGAACAGCTTCTTCCCCTCCGCCATCAGGGAGCAGGTACAGGAGCCTGAAGACACACACTCAGCGATTCAGGAACAGCTTCTTCCCCTCCGCCATCAGGGAGGAGGGACAGGAGCCTGAAGACACACACTCAGCGATTCAGGAGCAGCTTCTTCCCCTCCGCCATCGGGGAGGAGGTATAGGAGCCTGAAGACACACAGTCAGCGATTCAGGAACAGCTTCTTCCCCTCCGCCATCAGGGAGGAGGTACTGGAGCCTGCAGACAGACACTCAACGATTCAGGAACAGCTTCTTCCCCTCCGCTATCTGGGAGGAGGCACGGGAGCCTGAAGACACACACTCAGCGATTCAGGAACAGCTTCTTCCCCTCCGCCATCACGGAGGAGGTACGGGAGCCTGATGACACAAACTTAGCGATTCAGGAACAGCTTGTTCCCCTCCGCCATCAGGGAGGAGGTACGGGAGCCTGATGACACACACTCAGCGATTCAGGAACAGCTTCTTCCCCTCCGCCATCAGGGTGGAAGTTCAGGAGCCTGAAGACACACATTCAGCGATTCAGGAACAGCTTCTTCCCCTCCGCCATCAGGGTGGAGGTACAGGAGCCTGAAGACACACATTCAGCGATTCAGGAACAGCTTCTTCCCCTCCGCCATCAGGGTGGAGGTACAGGAGCCTGAAGACACACATTCAGCGATTCAGGAACAGCTTCTTCCCCTCCGCCATCAGGGTGGAGGTACAGGAGCCTGAAGGCACACACTCAGCGATTCAGCAACAGCTTCTTCCCCTCCGCCATCAGGGAGGAGGTACAGGAGCCTGAAGACACACACTCAGCGATTCAGGAACAGCTTCTTCCCCTCCGCCATCAGGGTGGAAGTACAGGAGCCTGAAGACACACATTCAGCGATTCAGGAACAGCTTCTTCCCCTCCGCCATCAGGGTGGAGGTACGGGAGCCTGAAGACAGACACTCAGCGAGTCAGGAACAGCTTCTTCCCCTCCGCCATCAGGGTGGAGGTACAGGAGCCTGAAGACACACACTCAGCGATTCAGGAACAGCTTCTTCCCCTCCGCCATCAGTGAGGAGGTACAGGAGCCTGAACACACACACTCAACGATTCAGGAACAGCTTCTTCCCCTCCGCCATCAGGGAGGAGGTACAGGAGCCTGAAGACACACACTCAGCGATTCAGGAGCAGCTTCTTCCCCTCCGCCATCAGGGAGGAGCTACAGGAGCCTGAAGACACACACTCAGCGATTCAGGAACAGCTTCTTCCACTCCGCCATCAGGGAGGAGGTACAGGAGCCTGAAGACACACACTCAGCGATTCAGGAACAGCTTCTTCCCCTCCACCATCAGGGAGGAGGTAAGGGAGCCTGATGACACACACTCAGTGATTCAGGAACTGCTTCTTCCCCTCCACCATCAGGGAGGAGGTACGGGAGCCTGATGACACACACTCAGCGATTCAGGAACAGCTTCTGCCCCTCTGCCATCAGGGAGGAGGTACAGGAGCCTGAAGACACACACTCAGCGATTCAGGAACAACTTCTTCCCCTCCGCCATCAGTGAGGAGGTACAGGAGCCTGAAGACACACACTCAGCGATTCAGGAACAGCTTCTTCCCCTCCGCCATCAGGGAGGAGGTACAGGAGCCTGAAGACACACATTCAGCGATTCAGGAACAGCTTCTTCCCCTCTGCCATCAGGGAGGATGTACAGGAGCCTGAAGACACACACTCAGCGATTCAGGAACAGCTCCTTCCTCTCCACCAACAAGGAGGAGGTAAGGGAGCCTGATGACACACACTCAGTGATTCAGGAACAGCTTCATCCCCTCCGCCATCAGGGAGGAGGTACAGGAGCCTGAAGACCAACACTCAGCGATTCAGGAACAGCTTCTGCCCCTCTGCCATCAGGGAGGAGGTACAGGAGCCTGAAGACACACACTCAGCGATTCAGGAGCAGCTTCTTCCCCTCCGCCATTAGGGAGGAGGGACAGGAGCCTGAAGACACACACTCAGCGATTCAGGAGCAGCTTCTTCCCCTCCGCCATCGGGGAGGAGGTACAGGAGCCTGAAGACACACAGTCAGCGATTCAGGAACAGCTTCTTCCTCTCCACCATCAGGGAGGAGGTACGGGAGCCTGATGAAACACACTGAGCGATTCAGGAACAGCTTCTTCCCCTCCGCCATCAGGGAGGAAGTACGGGAGCCTGAAGACAGACACTCAGCGATTCAGGAACAGTTTCTTCCCCTCCGCCATCAGGGAGGAGGTACTGGAGCCTGCAGACAGACACTCAACGATTCAGGAACAGCTTCTTCCCCTCCGCCATCAGGGAGCAGGTACAGGAGCCTGAAGACACACACTCAGCGATTCAGGAACAGCTTCTTCCCCTCCGCCATCAGGGAGGAGGGACAGGAGCCTGAAGACACACACTCAGCGATTCAGGAGCAGCTTCTTCCCCTCCGCCATCGGGGAGGAGGTATAGGAGCCTGAAGACACACAGTCAGCGATTCAGGAACAGCTTCTTCCCCTCCGCCATCAGGGAGGAGGTACTGGAGCCTGCAGACAGACACTCAACGATTCAGGAACAGCTTCTTCCCCTCCGCTATCTGGGAGGAGGCACGGGAGCCTGAAGACACACACTCAGCGATTCAGGAACAGCTTCTTCCCCTCCGCCATCACGGAGGAGGTACGGGAGCCTGATGACACAAACTTAGCGATTCAGGAACAGCTTGTTCCCCTCCGCCATCAGGGAGGAGGTACGGGAGCCTGATGACACACACTCAGCGATTCAGGAACAGCTTCACCCCTCCGCCATCAGGGTGGAGGTTCAGGAGCCTGAAGACACACATTCAGCGATTCAGGAACAGCTTCTTCCCCTCCGCCATCAGGGTGGAGGTACAGGAGCCTGAAGACACACATTCAGCGATTCAGGAACAGCTTCTTCCCCTCCGCCATCAGGGTGGAGGTACAGGAGCCTGAAGACACACATTCAGCGATTCAGGAACAGCTTCTTCCCCTCCGCCATCAGGGTGGAGGTACAGGAGCCTGAAGGCACACACTCAGCGATTCAGCAACAGCTTCTTCCCCTCCGCCATCAGGGAGGAGGTACAGGAGCCTGAAGACACACACTCAGCGATTCAGGAACAGCTTCTTCCCCTCCGCCATCAGGGTGGAAGTACAGGAGCCTGAAGACACACATTCAGCGATTCAGGAACAGCTTCTTCCCCTCCGCCATCAGGGTGGAGGTACGGGAGCCTGAAGACAGACACTCAGCGAGTCAGGAACAGCTTCTTCCCCTCCGCCATCAGGGTGGAGGTACAGGAGCCTGAAGACACACACTCAGCGATTCAGGAACAGCTTCTTCCCCTCCGCCATCAGTGAGGAGGTACAGGAGCCTGAACACACACACTCAACGATTCAGGAACAGCTTCTTCCCCTCCGCCATCAGGGAGGAGGTACAGGAGCCTGAAGACACACACTCAGCGATTCAGGAGCAGCTTCTTCCCCTCCGCCATCAGGGAGGAGCTACAGGAGCCTGAAGACACACACTCAGCGATTCAGGAACAGCTTCTTCCACTCCGCCATCAGGGAGGAGGTACAGGAGCCTGAAGACACACACTCAGCGATTCAGGAACAGCTTCTTCCCCTCCACCATCAGGGAGGAGGTAAGGGAGCCTGATGACACACACTCAGTGATTCAGGAACAGCTTCTTCCCCTCCACCATCAGGGAGGAGGTACGGGAGCCTGATGACACACACTCAGCGATTCAGGAACAGCTTCTGCCCCTCTGCCATCAGGGAGGAGGTACAGGAGCCTGAAGACACACACTCAGCGATTCAGGAACAACTTCTTCCCCTCCGCCATCAGTGAGGAGGTACAGGAGCCTGAAGACACACACTCAGCGATTCAGGAACAGCTTCTTCCCCTCCGCCATCAGGGAGGAGGTACAGGAGCCTGAAGACACACATTCAGCGATTCAGGAACAGCTTCTTCCCCTCTGCCATCAGGGAGGATGTACAGGAGCCTGAAGACACACACTCAGCGATTCAGGAACAGCTCCTTCCTCTCCACCAACAAGGAGGAGGTAAGGGAGCCTGATGACACACACTCAGTGATTCAGGAACAGCTTCATCCCCTCCGCCATCAGGGAGGAGGTACAGGAGCCTGAAGACCAACACTCAGCGATTCAGGAACAGCTTCTGCCCCTCTGCCATCAGGGAGGAGGTACAGGAGCCTGAAGACACACACTCAGCGATTCAGGAGCAGCTTCTTCCCCTCCGCCATTAGGGAGGAGGGACAGGAGCCTGAAGACACACACTCAGCGATTCAGGAGCAGCTTCTTCCCCTCCGCCATCGGGGAGGAGGTACAGGAGCCTGAAGACACACAGTCAGCGATTCAGGAACAGCTTCTTCCTCTCCACCATCAGGGAGGAGGTACGGGAGCCTGATGAAACACACTGAGCGATTCAGGAACAGCTTCTTCCCCTCCGCCATCAGGGAGGAAGTACGGGAGCCTGAAGACAGACACTCAGCGATTCAGGAACAGTTTCTTCCCCTCCGCCATCAGGGAGGAGGTACTGGAGCCTGCTGACAGACACTCAACGATTCAGGAACAGCTTCTTCCCCTCCGCCATCAGGGAGCAGGTACAGGAGCCTGAAGACACACACTCAGCGATTCAGGAACAGCTTCTTCCCCTCCGCCATCAGGGAGGAGGTACGGGAGCCTGAAGACACACACTCAGCGATTCAGGAACAGCTTCTTCCCCTCCGCCATCAGGGAGGAGGTACGGGAGCCTGATGACACACACTCAGCGATTCAGGAACAGCTTCTTCCCCTCCGTCATCAGGGAGGAGGTACGGGAGCCTGAAGACACACACACAGCGATTCAGGAACAGCTTCTTCCCCTCCGCCATCAGGGAGGAGGTACGGGAGCCTGATGACACACACTCAGCGATTCAGGAACAGCTTCTTCCCCTCCGCCATCAGGGAGGAGGTACGGGAGCCTGAAGACACACACTCAGCGATTCAGGAACAGCTTCTTCCCCTCCGCCATCAGGGAGGAAGTACGGGAGCCTGAAGACACACACTCAGCAATTCAGAACAGCTTCTTCCCCTCCACCATCAGGGAGGAGGTACAGGAGCCTGAAGACACACACTCAACGATTCAGGAACAGCTTCTTCCCCTCCGCCATCAGGAGGAAGTACGGGAGCCTGATGACACAAACTCAGCGATTCAGGAACAGCTTGTTCCCCTCCGCCATCAGGGAGGAGGTATGGGAGCCTGATGACACAAACTCAGCGATTCAGGAACAGCTTGTTCCCCTCCGCCATCAGGGAGGAGGTACGGGAGCCTGATGACACACACTCAGCGATTCAGGAACAGCTTCTTCCCCTCCGCCATCAGGGAGGAGGTACAGGAGCCTGAAGACACACACTCAGCGATTCAGGAACAGCTTCTTCCCCTCCGCCATCAGGGAGGAGGTACAGGAGCCTGAAGACACACACTCAGCGATTCAGGAGCAGCTTCTTCCCCTCCGCCATCAGGGAGGAGGTACAGGAGCCTGAAGACACACACTCAGCGATTCAGGAACAGCTTCTTCCCCTCCGCCATCAGGGAGGAGGTACAGGAGCCTGAAGACACACACTCAGCGATTCAGGAACAGCTTCTTCCCCTCCGCCATCAGGGAGGAGGTACAGTAGCCTGAAGACACACACTCAGCGATTCAGGAACAGCTTCTTCCCCTCCACCATCAGGGAGGAGGAAAGGGAGCCTGATGACACACACTCAATGATTCAGGAACAGCTTCTTCCCCTCCGCCAACAGGGAGAAGGTACGGGAGCCTGATGACACACACTCAGCGATTCAGGAACAGCTTCTGCCCCTCTGCCATCAGGGAGGAGGTACAGGAGCCTGAAGACACACACTCAGCGATTCAGGAACAACTTCTTCCCCTCCGCCATCAGGGAGGAGGTACAGGAGCCTGAAGACACACACTCAGCGATTCAGGAACAGCTTCTTCCCCTCCGCCATCAGGGAGGAGGTACAGGAGCCTGAAGACACACATTCAGCGATTCAGGAACAGCTTCTTCCCCTCCGCCATCAGGGAGGAGGTACAGGAGTCTGAAGTCACACACTCAGCGATTCAGGAACGGCTTCTTCCCCTCCGCCATCAGGGAGGAGGTACAGGAGCCTGAAGACACACATTCAGCGATTCAGGAACAGCTTCTTCCCCTCTGCCATCAGGGAGGATGTACAGGAGCCTGAAGACACACACTCAGCGATTCAGGAACAGCTCCTTCCCCTCCACCAACAAGGAGGAGGTAAGGGAGCCTGATGACACACACTCAGTGATTCAGGAACAGCTTCATCCCCTCCGCCATCAGGGAGGAGGTACAGGAGCCTGAAGACCAACACTCAGCGATTCAGGAACAGCTTCTGCCCCTCTGCCATCAGGGAGGAATTACAGGAGCCTGAAGACACACACTCAGCGATTCAGGAGCAGCTTCTTCCCCTCCGCCATTAGGGAGGAGGGACAGGAGCCTGAAGACACACACTCAGCGATTCAGGAGCAGCTTCTTCCCCTCCGCCATCGGGGAGGAGGTACAGGAGCCTGAAGACACACAGTCAGCGATTCAGGAACAGCTTCTTCCTCTCCACCATCAGGGAGGAGGTACGGGAGCCTGATGAAACACACTGAGCGATTCAGGAACAGCTTCTTCCCCTCCGCCATCAGGGAGGAAGTACGGGAGCCTGAAGACAGACACTCAGCGATTCAGGAACAGTTTCTTCCCCTCCGCCATCAGGGAGGAGGTACTGGAGCCTGCTGACAGACACTCAACGATTCAGGAACAGCTTCTTCCCCTCCGCCATCAGGGAGCAGGTACAGGAGCCTGAAGACACACACTCAGCGATTCAGGAACAGCTTCTTCCCCTCCGCCATCAGGGAGGAGGTACGGGAGCCTGAAGACACACACTCAGCGATTCAGGAACAGCTTCTTCCCCTCCGCCATCAGGGAGGAGGTACGGGAGCCTGATGACACACACTCAGCGATTCAGGAACAGCTTCTTCCCCTCCGTCATCAGGGAGGAGGTACGGGAGCCTGAAGACACACACACAGCGATTCAGGAACAGCTTCTTCCCCTCCGCCATCAGGGAGGAGGTACGGGAGCCTGATGACACACACTCAGCGATTCAGGAACAGCTTCTTCCCCTCCGCCATCAGGGAGGAGGTACGGGAGCCTGAAGACACACACTCAGCGATTCAGGAACAGCTTCTTCCCCTCCGCCATCAGGGAGGAAGTACGGGAGCCTGAAGACACACACTCAGCGATTCAGAACAGCTTCTTCCCCTCCACCATCAGGGAGGAGGTACAGGAGCCTGAAGACACACACTCAACGATTCAGGAACAGCTTCTTCCCCTCCGCCATCAGGAGGAAGTACGGGAGCCTGATGACACAAACTCAGCGATTCAGGAACAGCTTGTTCCCCTCCGCCATCAGGGAGGAGGTACGGGAGCCTGATGACACAAACTCAGCGATTCAGGAACAGCTTGTTCCCCTCCGCCATCAGGGAGGAGGTACGGGAGCCTGATGACACACACTCAGCGATTCAGGAACAGCTTCTTCCCCTCCGCCATCAGGGAGGAGGTACAGGAGCCTGAAGACACACACTCAGCGATTCAGGAACAGCTTCTTCCCCTCCGCCATCAGGGAGGAGGTACAGGAGCCTGAAGACACACACTCAGCGATTCAGGAGCAGCTTCTTCCCCTCCGCCATCAGGGAGGAGGTACAGGAGCCTGAAGACACACACTCAGCGATTCAGGAACAGCTTCTTCCCCTCCGCCATCAGGGAGGAGGTACAGGAGCCTGAAGACACACACTCAGCGATTCAGGAACAGCTTCTTCCCCTCCGCCATCAGGGAGGAGGTACAGTAGCCTGAAGACACACACTCAGCGATTCAGGAACAGCTTCTTCCCCTCCACCATCAGGGAGGAGGAAAGGGAGCCTGATGACACACACTCAATGATTCAGGAACAGCTTCTTCCCCTCCGCCAACAGGGAGAAGGTACGGGAGCCTGATGACACACACTCAGCGATTCAGGAACAGCTTCTGCCCCTCTGCCAACAGGGAGGAGGTACAGGAGCCTGAAGACACACACTCAGCGATTCAGGAACAACTTCTTCCCCTCCGCCATCAGGGAGGAGGTACAGGAGCCTGAAGACACACACTCAGCGATTCAGGAACAGCTTCTTCCCCTCCGCCATCAGGGAGGAGGTACAGGAGCCTGAAGACACACATTCAGCGATTCAGGAACAGCTTCTTCCCCTCCGCCATCAGGGAGGAGGTACAGGAGTCTGAAGTCACACACTCAGCGATTCAGGAACGGCTTCTTCCCCTCCGCCATTTGGGAGGAGGTACAGGAGCCTGAAGACACACACTCAGCGATTCAGGTACAGCTTCTTCACCTCGGCCATCAGGGAGGAGGTACAGGAGCCTGAAGACACACACTCAGCGATTCAGGAACAGCTTCTTCCCCTCCGCCATCGGGGAGGAGGGACAGGAGCCTGAAGACACACACTCAGCGATTCAGGAGCAGCTTCTTCCCCTCCGCCATCGGGGAGGAGGTACAGGAGCCTGAAGACACACAGTCAGCGATTCAGGAACAGCTTCTTCCCCTCCGCCATCAGGGAGGAGGTGCGTGAGCCTGAAGACAGACACTCAGCGATTCAGGAACAGTTTCTTCCCCTCCGCCATCAGGGAGGAGGTACTGGAGCCTGCAGACACACACTCAGCGATTCAGGAACAGCTTCTTCCCCTCCGCCATCAGGGAGGAGGTACGGGAGCCTGAAGACACACACTCAACGATTCAGGAACAGCTTCTGCCCCTCCGCTATCTGGGAGGAGGCACGGGAGCCTGAAGACACACACTCAGCGATTCAGGAACAGCTTCTTCCCCTCCGCCATCACGGAGGAGGTATGGGAGCCTGATGACACAAACTTAGCGATTCAGGAACAGCTTGTTCCCCTCCGCCATCAGGGAGGAGGTACGGGAGCCTGATGACACACACTCAGCGATTCAGGAACAGCTTCTTCCCCTCCGCCATCAGGGTGGAGGTTCAGGAGCCTGAAGACACACATTCAGCGATTCAGGAACAGCTTCTTCCCCTCCGCCATCAGGGTTGAGGTACAGGAGCCTGAAGACACACATTCAGCGATTCAGGAACAGCTTCTTCCCCTCCGCCATCAGGGTGGAGGTACAGGAGCCTGAAGACACACATTCTGCGATTCAGGAACAGCTTCTTCCCCTCCGCCATCAGGGTGGAGGTAGAGGAGCCTGAAGGCACACACTCAGCGATTCAGGAACAGCTTCTTCCCCTCCGCCATCAGGGAGGAGGTACAGGAGCCTGAAGACACACACTCAGCGATTCAGGAACAGCTTCTTCCCCTCCGCCATCAGGGTGGAGGTACAGGAGCCTGAAGACACACATTCAGCGATTCAGGAACAGCTTCTTCCCCTCCGCCATCAGGGTGGAGGTACGGGAGCGTGAAGACAGACACTCAGCGAGTCAGGAACAGCTTCTTCCCCTCCGCCATCAGGGTGGAGGTACAGGAGCCTGAAGACACACACTCAGCGATTCAGGAACAGCTTCTTCCCCTCCGCCATCAGTGAGGAGGTACAGGAGCCTGAACACACACACTCAGCGATTCAGGAGCAGCTTCTTACCCTCCGCCATCAGGGAGGAGCTACAGGAGCCTGAAGACACACACTCAGCGATTCAGGAACAGCTTCTTCCCCTCCACCATCAGGGAGGAGGTACTGGAGCCTGCAGACACACACTCAGCGATTCAGGAACAGCTTCTTCCCCTCCGCCATCAGGGAGGAGGTACGGGAGCCTGAAGACACACACTCAACGATTCAGGAACAGCTTCTGCCCCTCCGCTATCTGGGAGGAGGCACGGGAGCCTGAAGACACACACTCAGCGATTCAGGAACAGCTTCTTCCCCTCCGCCATCACGGAGGAGGTACGGGAGCCTGATGACACAAACTTAGCGATTCAGGAACAGCTTGTTCCCCTCCGCCATCAGGGAGGAGGTACGGGAGCCTGATGACACACACTCAGCGATTCAGGAACAGCTTCTTCCCCTCCGCCATCAGGGTGGAGGTTCAGGAGCCTGAAGACACACATTCAGCGATTCAGGAACAGCTTCTTCCCCTCCGCCATCAGGGTTGAGGTACAGGAGCCTGAAGACACACATTCAGCGATTCAGGAACAGCTTCTTCCCCTCCGCCATCAGGGTGGAGGTACAGGAGCCTGAAGACACACATTCTGCGATTCAGGAACAGCTTCTTCCCCTCCGCCATCAGGGTGGAGGTAGAGGAGCCTGAAGGCACACACTCAGCGATTCAGGAACAGCTTCTTCCCCTCCGCCATCAGGGAGGAGGTACAGGAGCCTGAAGACACACACTCAGCGATTCAGGAACAGCTTCTTCCCCTCCGCCATCAGGGTGGAGGTACAGGAGCCTGAAGACACACATTCAGCGATTCAGGAACAGCTTCTTCCCCTCCGCCATCAGGGTGGAGGTACGGGAGCGTGAAGACAGACACTCAGCGAGTCAGGAACAGCTTCTTCCCCTCCGCCATCAGGGTGGAGGTACAGGAGCCTGAAGACACACACTCAGCGATTCAGGAACAGCTTCTTCCCCTCCGCCATCAGTGAGGAGGTACAGGAGCCTGAACACACACACTCAGCGATTCAGGAGCAGCTTCTTACCCTCCGCCATCAGGGAGGAGCTACAGGAGCCTGAAGACACACACTCAGCGATTCAGGAACAGCTTCTTCCCCTCCACCATCAGGGAGGAGGTAAGGGAGCCTGATGACACACACTCAGCGATTCAGGAACAGCTTCTTCCCCTCCGCCATCAGGGAGGAGGTACGGGAGCCTGAAGACACACACTCAGCGATTCAGGAACAGCTTCTTCCCCTCCGCCATCAGGGAGGAAGTACGGGAGCCTGAAGACACACACTCAGCGATTCAGAACAGCTTCTTCCCCTCCACCATCAGGGAGGAGGTACAGGAGCCTGAAGACACACACTCAACGATTCAGGAACAGCTTCTTCCCCTCCGCCATCAGGAGGAAGTACGGGAGCCTGATGACACAAACTCAGCGATTCAGGAACAGCTTGTTCCCCTCCGCCATCAGGGAGGAGGTACGGGAGCCTGATGACACAAACTCAGCGATTCAGGAACAGCTTGTTTCCCTCCGCCATCAGGGAGGAGGTACGGGAGCCTGATGACACACACTCAGCGATTCAGGAACAGCTTCTTCCCCTCCGCCATCAGGGAGGAGGTACAGGAGCCTGAAGACACACACTCAGCGATTCAGGAACAGCTTCTTCCCCTCCGCCATCAGGGAGGAGGTACAGGAGCCTGAAGACACACACTCAGCGATTCAGGAGCAGCTTCTTCCCCTCCGCCATCAGGGAGGAGGTACAGGAGCCTGAAGACACACACTCAGCGATTCAGGAACAGCTTCTTCCCCTCCGCCATCAGGGAGGAGGTACAGGAGCCTGAAGACACACACTCAGCGATTCAGGAACAGCTTCTTCCCCTCCGCCATCAGGGAGGAGGTACAGTAGCCTGAAGACACACACTCAGCGATTCAGGAACAGCTTCTTCCCCTCCACCATCAGGGAGGAGGAAAGGGAGCCTGATGACACACACTCAATGATTCAGGAACAGCTTCTTCCCCTCCGCCAACAGGGAGAAGGTACGGGAGCCTGATGACACACACTCAGCGATTCAGGAACAGCTTCTGCCCCTCTGCCAACAGGGAGGAGGTACAGGAGCCTGAAGACACACACTCAGCGATTCAGGAACAACTTCTTCCCCTCCGCCATCAGGGAGGAGGTACAGGAGTCTGAAGTCACACACTCAGCGATTCAGGAACGGCTTCTTCCCCTCCGCCATTTGGGAGGAGGTACAGGAGCCTGAAGACACACACTCAGCGATTCAGGTACAGCTTCTTCACCTCGGCCATCAGGGAGGAGGTACAGGAGCCTGAAGACACACACTCAGCGATTCAGGAACAGCTTCTTCCCCTCCGCCATCGGGGAGGAGGGACAGGAGCCTGAAGACACACACTCAGCGATTCAGGAGCAGCTTCTTCCCCTCCGCCATCGGGGAGGAGGTATAGGAGCCTGAAGACACACAGTCAGCGATTCAGGAACAGCTTCTTCCCCTCCGCCATCAGGGAGGAGGTGCGTGAGCCTGAAGACAGACACTCAGCGATTCAGGAACAGTTTCTTCCCCTCCGCCATCAGGGAGGAGGTACTGGAGCCTGCAGACACACACTCAGCGATTCAGGAACAGCTTCTTCCCCTCCGCCATCAGGGAGGAGGTACGGGAGCCTGAAGACACACACTCAACGATTCAGGAACAGCTTCTGCCCCTCCGCTATCTGGGAGGAGGCACGGGAGCCTGAAGACACACACTCAGCGATTCAGGAACAGCTTCTTCCCCTCCGCCATCACGGAGGAGGTACGGGAGCCTGATGACACAAACTTAGCGATTCAGGAACAGCTTGTTCCCCTCCGCCATCAGGGAGGAGGTACGGGAGCCTGATGACACACACTCAGCGATTCAGGAACAGCTTCTTCCCCTCCGCCATCAGGGTGGAGGTTCAGGAGCCTGAAGACACACATTCAGCGATTCAGGAACAGCTTCTTCCCCTCCGCCATCAGGGTTGAGGTACAGGAGCCTGAAGACACACATTCAGCGATTCAGGAACAGCTTCTTCCCCTCCGCCATCAGGGTGGAGGTACAGGAGCCTGAAGACACACATTCTGCGATTCAGGAACAGCTTCTTCCCCTCCGCCATCAGGGTGGAGGTAGAGGAGCCTGAAGGCACACACTCAGCGATTCAGGAACAGCTTCTTCCCCTCCGCCATCAGGGAGGAGGTACAGGAGCCTGAAGACACACACTCAGCGATTCAGGAACAGCTTCTTCCCCTCCGCCATCAGGGTGGAGGTACAGGAGCCTGAAGACACACATTCAGCGATTCAGGAACAGCTTCTTCCCCTCCGCCATCAGGGTGGAGGTACGGGAGCGTGAAGACAGACACTCAGCGAGTCAGGAACAGCTTCTTCCCCTCCGCCTTCAGGGTGGAGGTACAGGAGCCTGAAGACACACACTCAGCGATTCAGGAACAGCTTCTTCCCCTCCGCCATCAGTGAGGAGGTACAGGAGCCTGAACACACACACTCAGCGATTCAGGAGCAGCTTCTTACCCTCCGCCATCAGGGAGGAGCTACAGGAGCCTGAAGACACACACTCAGCGATTCAGGAACAGCTTCTTCCCCTCCACCATCAGGGAGGAGGTAAGGGAGCCTGATGACACACACTCAGTGATTCAGGAACAGCTTCTTCCCCTCCACCATCAGGGAGGAGGTACGGGAGACTGATGACACACACTCAGCGATTCAGGAACAGCTTCTGCCCCTCTGCCATCAGGGAGGAGGTACAGGAGCCTGAAGACACACACTCAGCGATTCAGGAACAACTTCTTCCCCTCCGCCATCAGTGAGGAGGTACAGGAGCCTGAAGACACACACTCAGCGATTCAGGAACAGCTTCTTCCCCTCCGCCATCAGGGAGGAGGTACAGGAGCCTGAAGACACACACTCAGCGATTCAGGAACAGCTTCTTCCCCTCCGCCATCGGGGAGGAGGGACAGGAGCCTGAAGACACACACTCAGCGATTCAGGAGCAGCTTCTTCCCCTCCGCCATCGGGGAGGAGGTACAGGAGCCTGAAGACACACAGTCAGCGATTCAGGAACAGCTTCTTCCTCTCCACCATCAGGGAGGAGGTATTGGAGCCTGCAGACAGACACTCAACGATTCAGGAACAGCTTCTTCCCCTCCGCCATCAGGGAGCTGGTACAGGAGCCTGAAGACACACACTCAGCGATTCAGGAACAGCTTCTTCCCCTCCGCCATCAGGGAGGAGGTACGGGAGCCTGATGACACACACTCAGCGATTCAGGAACAGCTTCTTCCCCTCCGTCATCAGGGAGGAGGTACGGGAGCCTGAAGACACACACACAGCGATTCAGGAACAGCTTCTTCCCCTCCGCCATTAGGGAGGAGGTACAGGAGCCTGAAGACACACACTCAACGATTCAGGAACAGCTTCTTCCCCTCCGCCATCAGGGAGGAAGTACGGGAGCCTGATGACACAAACTCAGCGATTCAGGAACAGCTTGTTCCCCTCCGCCATCAGGGAGGAGGTACGGGAGCCTCATGACACAAACTCAGCGATTCAGGAACAGCTTGTTCCCCTCCGCCATCAGGGAGGAGGTACGGGAGCCTGATGACACACACTCAGCGATTCAGGAACAGCTTCTTCCCCTCCGCCATCAGGGAGGAGGTACAGGAGCCTGAAGACACACACTCAGCGATTCAGGAACAGCTTCTTCCCCTCCGCCATCAGTGAGGAGGTACAGGAGCCTGAAGACACACACTCAGCGATTCAGGAGCAGCTTCTTCCCCTCCGCCATCAGGGAGGAGGTACAGGAGCCTGAAGACACACACTCAGCGATTCAGGAACAGCTTCTTCCCCTCCGCCATCAGGGAGGAGGTACAGGAGCCTGAAGACACACACTCAGCGATTCAGGAACAGCTTCTTCCCCTCCGCCATCAGGGAGGAGGTACAGTAGCCTGAAGACACACACTCAGCGATTCAGGAACAGCTTCTTCCCCTCCACCATCAGGGAGGAGGAAAGGGAGCCTGATGACACACACTCAGTGATTCAGGAACAGCTTCTTCCCCTCCGCCAACAGGGAGAAGGTACGGGAGCCTGATGACACACACTCAGCGATTCAGGAACAGCTTCTGCCCCTCTGCCATCAGGGAGGAGGTACAGGAGCCTGAAGACACACACTCAGCGATTCAGGAACAACTTCTTCCCCTCCGCCATCAGGGAGGAGGTACAGGAGCCTGAAGACACACACTCAGCGATTCAGGAACAGCTTCTTCCCCTCCGCCATCAGGGAGGAGGTACAGGAGCCTGAAGACACACATTCAGCGATTCAGGAACAGCTTCTTCCCCTCCGCCATCGGGGAGGAGGTACAGGAGCCTGAAGACACACACTCAGCGATTCAGGTACAGCTTCTTCACCTCGGCCATCAGGGAGGAGGTACAGGAGCCTGAAGACACACACTCAGCGATTCAGGAACAGCTTCTTCCCCTCCGCCATCGGGGAGGAGGGACAGGAGCCTGAAGACACACACTCAGCGATTCAGGAACAGCTTCTTCCCCTCCGCCATCAGGGAGGAGGTACGTGAGCCTGAAGACAGACACTCAGCGATTCAGGAACAGTTTCTTCCCCTCCGCCATCAGGGAGGAGGTACTGGAGCCTGCAGACAGACACTCAACGATTCAGGAACAGCTTCTTCCCCTCCGCTATCTGGGAGGAGGTTCAGGAGCCTGAAGACACACATTCAGCGATTCAGGAACAGCTTCTTCCCCTCCGCCATCAGGGTTGAGGTACAGGAGCCTGAAGACACACATTCAGCGATTCAGGAACAGCTTCTTCCCCTCCGCCATCAGGGAGGAGGTACAGTAGCCTGAAGACACACAGTCAGCGATTCAGGAACAGCTTCTTCCCCTCCGCCATCAGGGAGGAGGTGCGTGAGCCTGAAGACAGACACTCAGCGATTCAGGAACAGTTTCTTCCCCTCCGCCATCAGGGAGGAGGTACTGGAGCCTGCAGACACACACTCAGCGATTCAGGAACAGCTTCTTCCCCTCCGCCATCAGGGAGGAGGTACGGGAGCCTGAAGACACACACTCAACGATTCAGGAACAGCTTCTGCCCCTCCGCTATCTGGGAGGAGGCACGGGAGCCTGAAGACACACACTCAGCGATTCAGGAACAGCTTCTTCCCCTCCGCCATCACGGAGGAGGTACGGGAGCCTGATGACACAAACTTAGCGATTCAGGAACAGCTTGTTCCCCTCCGCCATCAGGGAGGAGGTACGGGAGCCTGATGACACACACTCAGCGATTCAGGAACAGCTTCTTCCCCTCCGCCATCAGGGTGGAGGTTCAGGAGCCTGAAGACACACATTCAGCGATTCAGGAACAGCTTCTTCCCCTCCGCCATCAGGGTTGAGGTACAGGAGCCTGAAGACACACATTCAGCGATTCAGGAACAGCTTCTTCCCCTCCGCCATCAGGGTGGAGGTACAGGAGCCTGAAGACACACATTCTGCGATTCAGGAACAGCTTCTTCCCCTCCGCCATCAGGGTGGAGGTAGAGGAGCCTGAAGGCACACACTCAGCGATTCAGGAACAGCTTCTTCCCCTCCGCCATCAGGGAGGAGGTACAGGAGCCTGAAGACACACACTCAGCGATTCAGGAACAGCTTCTTCCCCTCCGCCATCAGGGTGGAGGTACAGGAGCCTGAAGACACACATTCAGCGATTCAGGAACAGCTTCTTCCCCTCCGCCATCAGGGTGGAGGTACGGGAGCGTGAAGACAGACACTCAGCGAGTCAGGAACAGCTTCTTCCCCTCCGCCATCAGGGTGGAGGTACAGGAGCCTGAAGACACACACTCAGCGATTCAGGAACAGCTTCTTCCCCTCCGCCATCAGTGAGGAGGTACAGGAGCCTGAACACACACACTCAGCGATTCAGGAGCAGCTTCTTACCCTCCGCCATCAGGGAGGAGCTACAGGAGCCTGAAGACACACACTCAGCGATTCAGGAACAGCTTCTTCCCCTCCACCATCAGGGAGGAGGTACTGGAGCCTGCAGACACACACTCAGCGATTCAGGAACAGCTTCTTCCCCTCCGCCATCAGGGAGGAGGTACGGGAGCCTGAAGACACACACTCAACGATTCAGGAACAGCTTCTGCCCCTCCGCTATCTGGGAGGAGGCACGGGAGCCTGAAGACACACACTCAGCGATTCAGGAACAGCTTCTTCCCCTCCGCCATCACGGAGGAGGTACGGGAGCCTGATGACACAAACTTAGCGATTCAGGAACAGCTTGTTCCCCTCCGCCATCAGGGAGGAGGTACGGGAGCCTGATGACACACACTCAGCGATTCAGGAACAGCTTCTTCCCCTCCGCCATCAGGGTGGAGGTTCAGGAGCCTGAAGACACACATTCAGCGATTCAGGAACAGCTTCTTCCCCTCCGCCATCAGGGTTGAGGTACAGGAGCCTGAAGACACACATTCAGCGATTCAGGAACAGCTTCTTCCCCTCCGCCATCAGGGTGGAGGTACAGGAGCCTGAAGACACACATTCTGCGATTCAGGAACAGCTTCTTCCCCTCCGCCATCAGGGTGGAGGTAGAGGAGCCTGAAGGCACACACTCAGCGATTCAGGAACAGCTTCTTCCCCTCCGCCATCAGGGAGGAGGTACAGGAGCCTGAAGACACAGACTCAGCGATTCAGGAACAGCTTCTTCCCCTCCGCCATCAGGGTGGAGGTACAGGAGCCTGAAGACACACATTCAGCGATTCAGGAACAGCTTCTTCCCCTCCGCCATCAGGGTGGAGGTACGGGAGCGTGAAGACAGACACTCAGCGAGTCAGGAACAGCTTCTTCCCCTCCGCCATCAGGGTGGAGGTACAGGAGCCTGAAGACACACACTCAGCGATTCAGGAACAGCTTCTTCCCCTCCGCCATCAGTGAGGAGGTACAGGAGCCTGAACACACACACTCAGCGATTCAGGAGCAGCTTCTTACCCTCCGCCATCAGGGAGGAGCTACAGGAGCCTGAAGACACACACTCAGCGATTCAGGAACAGCTTCTTCCCCTCCACCATCAGGGAGGAGGTAAGGGAGCCTGATGACACACACTCAGCGATTCAGGAACAGCTTCTTCCCCTCCGCCATCAGGGAGGAGGTACGGGAGCCTGAAGACACACACTCAGCGATTCAGGAACAGCTTCTTCCCCTCCGCCATCAGGGAGGAAGTACGGGAGCCTGAAGACACACACTCAGCGATTCAGAACAGCTTCTTCCCCTCCACCATCAGGGAGGAGGTACAGGAGCCTGAAGACACACACTCAACGATTCAGGAACAGCTTCTTCCCCTCCGCCATCAGGAGGAAGTACGGGAGCCTGATGACACAAACTCAGCGATTCAGGAACAGCTTGTTCCCCTCCGCCATCAGGGAGGAGGTACGGGAGCCTGATGACACAAACTCAGCGATTCAGGAACAGCTTGTTTCCCTCCGCCATCAGGGAGGAGGTACGGGAGCCTGATGACACACACTCAGCGATTCAGGAACAGCTTCTTCCCCTCCGCCATCAGGGAGGAGGTACAGGAGCCTGAAGACACACACTCAGCGATTCAGGAACAGCTTCTTCCCCTCCGCCATCAGGGAGGAGGTACAGGAGCCTGAAGACACACACTCAGCGATTCAGGAGCAGCTTCTTCCCCTCCGCCATCAGGGAGGAGGTACAGGAGCCTGAAGACACACACTCAGCGATTCAGGAACAGCTTCTTCCCCTCCGCCATCAGGGAGGAGGTACAGGAGCCTGAAGACACACACTCAGCGATTCAGGAACAGCTTCTTCCCCTCCGCCATCAGGGAGGAGGTACAGTAGCCTGAAGACACACACTCAGCGATTCAGGAACAGCTTCTTCCCCTCCACCATCAGGGAGGAGGAAAGGGAGCCTGATGACACACACTCAATGATTCAGGAACAGCTTCTTCCCCTCCGCCAACAGGGAGAAGGTACGGGAGCCTGATGACACACACTCAGCGATTCAGGAACAGCTTCTGCCCCTCTGCCAACAGGGAGGAGGTACAGGAGCCTGAAGACACACACTCAGCGATTCAGGAACAACTTCTTCCCCTCCGCCATCAGGGAGGAGGTACAGGAGCCTGAAGACACACACTCAGCGATTCAGGAACAGCTTCTTCCCCTCCGCCATCAGGGAGGAGGTACAGGAGCCTGAAGACACACATTCAGCGATTCAGGAACAGCTTCTTCCCCTCCGCCATCAGGGAGGAGGTACAGGAGTCTGAAGTCACACACTCAGCGATTCAGGAACGGCTTCTTCCCCTCCGCCATTTGGGAGGAGGTACAGGAGCCTGAAGACACACACTCAGCGATTCAGGTACAGCTTCTTCACCTCGGCCATCAGGGAGGAGGTACAGGAGCCTGAAGACACACACTCAGCGATTCAGGAACAGCTTCTTCCCCTCCGCCATCGGGGAGGAGGGACAGGAGCCTGAAGACACACACTCAGCGATTCAGGAGCAGCTTCTTCCCCTCCGCCATCGGGGAGGAGGTATAGGAGCCTGAAGACACACAGTCAGCGATTCAGGAACAGCTTCTTCCCCTCCGCCATCAGGGAGGAGGTGCGTGAGCCTGAAGACAGACACTCAGCGATTCAGGAACAGTTTCTTCCCCTCCGCCATCAGGGAGGAGGTACTGGAGCCTGCAGACACACACTCAGCGATTCAGGAACAGCTTCTTCCCCTCCGCCATCAGGGAGGAGGTACGGGAGCCTGAAGACACACACTCAACGATTCAGGAACAGCTTCTGCCCCTCCGCTATCTGGGAGGAGGCACGGGAGCCTGAAGACACACACTCAGCGATTCAGGAACAGCTTCTTCCCCTCCGCCATCACGGAGGAGGTACGGGAGCCTGATGACACAAACTTAGCGATTCAGGAACAGCTTGTTCCCCTCCGCCATCAGGGAGGAGGTACGGGAGCCTGATGACACACACTCAGCGATTCAGGAACAGCTTCTTCCCCTCCGCCATCAGGGTGGAGGTTCAGGAGCCTGAAGACACACATTCAGCGATTCAGGAACAGCTTCTTCCCCTCCGCCATCAGGGTTGAGGTACAGGAGCCTGAAGACACACATTCAGCGATTCAGGAACAGCTTCTTCCCCTCCGCCATCAGGGTGGAGGTACAGGAGCCTGAAGACACACATTCTGCGATTCAGGAACAGCTTCTTCCCCTCCGCCATCAGGGTGGAGGTAGAGGAGCCTGAAGGCACACACTCAGCGATTCAGGAACAGCTTCTTCCCCTCCGCCATCAGGGAGGAGGTACAGGAGCCTGAAGACACACACTCAGCGATTCAGGAACAGCTTCTTCCCCTCCGCCATCAGGGTGGAGGTACAGGAGCCTGAAGACACACATTCAGCGATTCAGGAACAGCTTCTTCCCCTCCGCCATCAGGGTGGAGGTACGGGAGCGTGAAGACAGACACTCAGCGAGTCAGGAACAGCTTCTTCCCCTCCGCCTTCAGGGTGGAGGTACAGGAGCCTGAAGACACACACTCAGCGATTCAGGAACAGCTTCTTCCCCTCCGCCATCAGTGAGGAGGTACAGGAGCCTGAACACACACACTCAGCGATTCAGGAGCAGCTTCTTACCCTCCGCCATCAGGGAGGAGCTACAGGAGCCTGAAGACACACACTCAGCGATTCAGGAACAGCTTCTTCCCCTCCACCATCAGGGAGGAGGTAAGGGAGCCTGATGACACACACTCAGTGATTCAGGAACAGCTTCTTCCCCTCCACCATCAGGGAGGAGGTACGGGAGACTGATGACACACACTCAGCGATTCAGGAACAACTTCTTCCCCTCCGCCATCAGTGAGGAGGTACAGGAGCCTGAAGACACACACTCAGCGATTCAGGAACAGCTTCTTCCCCTCCGCCATCAGGGAGGAGGTACAGGAGCCTGAAGACACACACTCAGCGATTCAGGAACAGCTTCTTCCCCTCCGCCATCGGGGAGGAGGGACAGGAGCCTGAAGACACACACTCAGCGATTCAGGAGCAGCTTCTTCCCCTCCGCCATCGGGGAGGAGGTACAGGAGCCTGAAGACACACAGTCAGCGATTCAGGAACAGCTTCTTCCTCTCCACCATCAGGGAGGAGGTATTGGAGCCTGCAGACAGACACTCAACGATTCAGGAACAGCTTCTTCCCCTCCGCCATCAGGGAGCTGGTACAGGAGCCTGAAGACACACACTCAGCGATTCAGGAACAGCTTCTTCCCCTCCGCCATCAGGGAGGAGGTACGGGAGCCTGAAGACACACACACAGCGATTCAGGAACAGCTTCTTCCCCTCCGCCATTAGGGAGGAGGTACAGGAGCCTGAAGACACACACTCAACGATTCAGGAACAGCTTCTTCCCCTCCGCCATCAGGGAGGAAGTACGGGAGCCTGATGACACAAACTCAGCGATTCAGGAACAGCTTGTTCCCCTCCGCCATCAGGGAGGAGGTACGGGAGCCTCATGACACAAACTCAGCGATTCAGGAACAGCTTGTTCCCCTCCGCCATCAGGGAGGAGGTACGGGAGCCTGATGACACACACTCAGCGATTCAGGAACAGCTTCTTCCCCTCCGCCATCAGGGAGGAGGTACAGGAGCCTGAAGACACACACTCAGCGATTCAGGAACAGCTTCTTCCCCTCCGCCATCAGTGAGGAGGTACAGGAGCCTGAAGACACACACTCAGCGATTCAGGAGCAGCTTCTTCCCCTCCGCCATCAGGGAGGAGGTACAGGAGCCTGAAGACACACACTCAGCGATTCAGGAACAGCTTCTTCCCCTCCGCCATCAGGGAGGAGGTACAGGAGCCTGAAGACACACACTCAGCGATTCAGGAACAGCTTCTTCCCCTCCGCCATCAGGGAGGAGGTACAGGAGCCTGAAGACACACACTCAGCGATTCAGGAACAGCTTCTTCCCCTCCACCATCAGGGAGGAGGAAAGGGAGCCTGATGACACACACTCAGTGATTCAGGAACAGCTTCTTCCCCTCCGCCAACAGGGAGAAGGTACGGGAGCCTGATGACACACACTCAGCGATTCAGGAACAGCTTCTGCCCCTCTGCCATCAGGGAGGAGGTACAGGAGCCTGAAGACACACACTCAGCGATTCAGGAACAACTTCTTCCCCTCCGCCATCAGGGAGGAGGTACAGGAGCCTGAAGACACACACTCAGCGATTCAGGAACAGCTTCTTCCCCTCCGCCATCAGGGAGGAGGTACAGGAGCCTGAAGACACACATTCAGCGATTCAGGAACAGCTTCTTCCCCTCCGCCATCGGGGAGGAGGTACAGGAGCCTGAAGACACACACTCAGCGATTCAGGTACAGCTTCTTCACCTCGGCCATCAGGGAGGAGGTACAGGAGCCTGAAGACACACACTCAGCGATTCAGGAACAGCTTCTTCCCCTCCGCCATCGGGGAGGAGGGACAGGAGCCTGAAGACACACACTCAGCGATTCAGGAACAGCTTCTTCCCCTCCGCCATCAGGGAGAAGGTACGTGAGCCTGAAGACAGACACTCAGCGATTCAGGAACAGTTTCTTCCCCTCCGCCATCAGGGAGGAGGTACTGGAGCCTGCAGACAGACACTCAACGATTCAGGAACAGCTTCTTCCCCTCCGCTATCTGGGAGGAGGTTCAGGAGCCTGAAGACACACATTCAGCGATTCAGGAACAGCTTCTTCCCCTCCGCCATCAGGGTTGAGGTACAGGAGCCTGAAGACACACATTCAGCGATTCAGGAACAGCTTCTTCCCCTCCGCCATCAGGGAGGAGGTACAGTAGCCTGAAGACACACACTCAGCGATTCAGGAACAGCTTCTTCCCCTCCACCATCAGGGAGGAGGAAAGGGAGCCTGATGACACACACTCAGTGATTCAGGAACAGCTTCTTCCCCTCCGCCAACAGGGAGAAGGTACGGGAGCCTGATGACACACACTCAGCGATTCAGGAACAGCTTCTGCCCCTCTGCAATCAGGGAGGAGGTACAGGAGCCTGAAGACACACACTCAGCGATTCAGGAACAACTTCTTCCCCTCCGCCATCAGGGAGGAGGTACAGGAGCCTGAAGACACACACTCAGCGATTCAGGAGCAGCTTCTTCCCCTCCGCCATCAGGGAGGAGGTACAGGAGCCTGAAGACACACACTCAGCGATTCAGGAACAGCTTCTTCCCCTCCGCCATCAGGGAGGAGGTACAGGAGACTGAAGTCACACACTCAGCGATTCAGGAACGGCTTCTTCCCCTCCGCCATCGGCGAGGAGGTACAGGAGCCTGAAGACACACACTCAGCGATTCAGGTACAGCTTCTTCACCTCGGCCATCAGGGAGGAGGTACAGGAGCCTGAAGACACACACTCAGCGATTCAGGAACAGCTTCTTCCCCTCCGCCATCGGGGAGGAGGGACAGGAGCCTGAAGACACACACTCAGCGATTCAGGAACAGCTTCTTCCCCTCCGCCATCAGGGAGGAGGTACGTGAGCCTGAAGACAGACACTCAGCGATTCAGGAACAGTTTCTTCCCCTCCGCCATCAGGGAGGAGGTACTGGAGCCTGCAGACAGACACTCAACGATTCAGGAACAGCTTCTTCCCCTCCGCTATCTGGGAGGAGGCACGGGAGCCTGATGACACAAACTTAGCGATTCAGGAACAGCTTGTTCCCCTCCGCCATCACGGAGGAGGTACGGGAGCCTGATGACACAAACTTAGCGATTCAGGAACAGCTTGTTCCCCTCCGCCATCAGGGAGGAGGTACGGGAGCCTGATGACACACACTCAGCGATTCAGGAACAGCTTCTTCCCCTCCGCCATCAGGGTGGAGGTTCAGGAGCCTGAAGACACACATTCAGCGATTCAGGAACAGCTTCTTCCCCTCCGCCATCAGGGTTGAGGTACAGGAGCCTGAAGACACACATTCAGCGATTCAGGAACAGCTTCTTCCCCTCCGCCATCAGGGTGGAGGTACAGGAGCCTGAAGACACACATTCTGCGATTCAGGAACAGCTTCTTCCCCTCCGCCATCAGGGTGGAGGTAGAGGAGCCTGAAGGCACACACTCAGTGATTCAGGAACAGCTTCTTCCCCTCCGCCATCAGGGAGGAGGTACAGGAGCCTGAAGACACACACTCAGCGATTCAGGAACAGCTTCTTCCCCTCCGCCATCAGGGAGGAGGTACAGGAGCCTGAAGACACACACTCAGCGATTCAGGAACAGCTTCTTCCCCTCCACCATCAGGGTGGAGGTACAGGAGCCTGAAGACACACATTCAGCGATTCAGGAACAGCTTCTTCCCCTCCGCCATCAGGGTGGAGGTACGGGAGCCTGAAGACAGACACTCAGCGAGTCAGGAACAGCTTCTTCCCCTCCGCCATCAGGGTGGAGGTACAGGAGCCTGAAGACACACACTCAGCGATTCAGGAACAGCTTCTTCCCCTCCGCCATCAGTGAGGAGGTACAGGAGCCTGAACACACACACTCAACGATTCAGGAACAGCTTCTTCCCCTCCGCCATCAGGGAGGAGGTACAGGAGCCTGAAGACACACACTCAGCGATTCAGGAGCAGCTTCTTCCCCTCCGCCATCAGGGAGGAGCTACAGGAGCCTGAAGAAACACACTCAGCGATTCAGGAACAGCTTCTTCCCCTCCGCCATCAGGGAGGAGGTACAGGAGCCTGAAGACACACACTCAGCGATTCAGGAACAGCTTCTTCCCCTCCACCATCAGGGAGGAGGTAAGGGAGCCTGATGACACACACTCAGTGATTCAGGAACAGCTTCTTCCCCTCCACCATCAGGGAGGAGGTACGGGAGCCTGATGACACACACTCAGCGATTCAGGAACAGCTTCTGCCCCTCTGCCATCAGGGAGGAGGTACAGGAGCCTGAAGACACACACTCAGCGATTCAGGAACAACTTCTTCCCCTCCGCCATCAGTGAGGAGGTACAGGAGACTGAAGACACACACTCAGCGATTCAGGAACAGCTTCTTCCCCTCCGCCATCAGGGAGGAGGTACAGGAGCCTGAAGACACACATTCAGCGATTCAGGAACAGCTTCTTCCCCTCCGCCATCAGGGAGGATGTACAGGAGCCTGAAGACACACACTCAGCGATTCAGGAACAGCTTCTTCCCCTCCACCATCAAGGAGGAGGTAAGGGAGCCTGATGACACACACTCAGTGATTCAGGAACAGCTTCTTCCCCTCCGCCATCAGGGAGGAGGTACAGGAGCCTGAAGACCAACACTCAGCGATTCAGGAACAGCTTCTGCCCCTCTGCCATCAGGGAGGAGGTACAGGAGCCGGAAGACACACACTCAGCGATTCAGGAACAGCTTCTTCCCCTCCACCATCAGGGAGGAGGTACAGGAGCCTGAAGACAAACACTCAGCGATTCAGGAACAGCTTCTTCCCGTCCGCCATCAGGGAGGAGGTACAGGAGCCTGAAGACACACACTCAGCGATTCAGGAACAGCTTCTTCCCCTCCGCCATCAGTGAGGAGGTACAGGAGCCTGAAGACACACACTCAGCGATTCAGGAACAGCTTTTTCCCCTCCGCCATCAGGGAGGAGGTACAGGAGCCTGAAGACACACACTCAGCTCATTCAGGAACAGCTTCTTCCCCTCTGCCATCAGGGAGGTGGTACAGGAGCCTGAAGACACACACTCAGCGATTCAGGAACAGCTTCTTCCCCTCGGCCATCAGGGAGGAGGTACAGGAGCCTGAGGACACACACTCAGCGATTCAGGAACAGCTTCTTCCCCTCCGCCATCGGGGAGGAGGGACAGGAGCCTGAAGACACACACTCAGCGATTCAGGAGCAGCTTCTTCCCCTCCGCCATCGGGGAGGAGGTACAGGAGCCTGAAGACACATGTCAGCGATTCAGGAACAGCTTCTTCCTCTCCACCATCAGGGAGGAGGTACTGGAGCCTGCAGACAGACACTCAACGATTCAGGAACAGCTTCTTCCCCTCCGCCATCAGGGAGCAGGTACAGGAGCCTGAAGACACACACTCAGCGATTCAGGAACAGCTTCTTCCCCTCCGCCATCAGGGAGGAAGTACGGGAGCCTGAAGACATACACTCAGCGATTCAGGAACAGCTTCTTCCCCTCCGCCATCAGGGAGGAGGTACGGGAGCCTGATGACACACACTCAGCGATTCAGGAACAGCTTCTTCCCCTCCGTCATCAGGGAGGAGGTACGGGAGCCTGAAGACACACACACAGCGATTCAGGAACCGCTTCTTCCCCTCCGCCATCAGGGAGGAGGTACGGGAGCCTGATGACACACACTCAGCGATTCAGGAACAGCTTCTTCCCCTCCGCCATCAGGGAGGAGGTACGGGAGCCTGAAGACACACACTCAGCGATTCAGGAACAGCTTCTTCCCCTCCGCCATCAGGGAGGAAGTACGGGAGCCTGAAGACACACACTCAGCGATTCAGAACAGCTTCTTCCCCTCCACCATCAGGGAGGAGGTACAGGAGCCTGAAGACACACACTCAACGATTCAGGAACAGCTTCTTCCCCTCCGCCATCAGGGAGGAAGTACGGGAGCCTGATGACACAAACTCAGCGATTCAGGAACAGCTTGTTCCCCTCCGCCATCAGGGAGGAGGTACGGGAGCCTGATGACACAAACTCAGCGATTCAGGAACAGCTTGTTCCCCTCCGCCATCAGGGAGGAGGTACGGGAGCCTGATGACACACACTCAGCGATTCAGGAACAGCGTCTTCCCCTCCGCCATCAGGGAGGAGGTACAGGAGCCTGAAGACACACACTCAGCGATTCAGGAACAGCTTCTTCCCCTCCGCCATCAGTGAGGAGGTACAGGAGCCTGAAGACACACACTCAGCGATTCAGGAGCAGCTTCTTCCCCTCCGCCATCAGGGAGGAGGTACAGGAGCCTGAAGACACACACTCAGCGATTCAGGAACAGCTTCTTCCCCTCCGCCATCAGGGAGGAGGTACAGGAGCCTGAAGACACACACTCAGCGATTCAGGAACAGCTTCTTCCCCTCCGCCATCAGGGATGAGGTACAGGAGCCTGAAGACACACACTCAGCGATTCAGGAACAGCTTCTTCCCCTCCACCATCAGGGAGGAGGAAAGGGAGCCTGATGACACACACTCAGTGATTCAGGAACAGCTTCTTCCCCTCCGCCAACAGGGAGAAGGTACGGGAGCCTGATGACACACACTCAGCGATTCAGGAACAGCTTCTGCCCCTCTGCCATCAGGGAGGAGGTACGGGAGCCTGAAGACACACACTCAGCGATTCAGGAACAACTTCTTCCCCTCTGCCATCAGGGAGGAGGTACAGGAGCCTGAAGACACACACTCAGCGATTCAGGAACAGCTTCTTCCCCTCCGCCATCAGGGAGGAGGTACAGGAGCCTGAAGACACACATTCAGCGATTCAGGAACAGCTTCTTCCCCTCCGCCATCAGGGAGGAGGTACAGGAGCCTGAAGTCACACACTCAGCGATTCAGGAACAGCTTCTTCCCCTCTGCCATCAGGGAGGTGGTACAGGAGCCTGAAGACACACACTCAGCGATTCAGGTACAGCTTCTTCACCTCGGCCATCAGGGAGGAGGTACAGGAGCCTGAAGACACACACTCAGCGATTCAGGAACAGCTTCTTCCCCTCCGCCATCGGGGAGGAGGGACAGGAGCCTGAAGACACACACTCAGCGATTCAGGAGCAGCTTCTTCCCCTCCGCCATCGGGGAGGAGGTATAGGAGCCTGAAGACACACAGTCAGCGATTCAGGAACAGCTTCTTCCCCTCCGCCATCAGGGAGGAGGTACGTGAGCCTGAAGACAGACACTCAGCGATTCAGGAACAGTTTCTTCCCCTCCGCCATCAGGGAGGAGGTACTGGAGCCTGCAGACAGACACTCAACGATTCAGGAACAGCTTCTTCCCCTCCGCTATCTGGGAGGAGGCACGGGAGCCTGAAGACACACACTCAGCGATTCAGGAACAGCTTCTTCCCCTCCGCCATCACGGAGGAGGTACGGGAGCCTGATGACACAAACTTAGCGATTCAGAAACAGCTTGTTCCCCTCCGCCATCAGGGAGGAGGTACGGGAGCCTGATGACACACAGTCAGCGATTCAGGAACAGCTTCTTCCCCTCCGCCATCAGGGTGGAGGTACGGGAGCCTGAAGACAGACACTCAGCGAGTCAGGAACAGCTTCTTCCCCTCCGCCATCAGGGTGGAGGTACCGGAGCCTGAAGACACACACTCAGCGATTCAGGAACAGCTTCTTCCCCTCCGCCATCAGTGAGGAGGTACAGGAGACTGAACACACACACTCAACAATTCAGGAACAGCTTCTTCCCCTCCGCCATCAGGGAGGAGGTACAGGAGCCTGAAGACACACACTCAGCGATTCAGGAGCAGCTTCTTCCCCTCCGCCATCAGGGAGGAGCTACAGGAGCCTGAAGACACAGACTCAGCGATTCAGGAACAGCTTCTTCCCCTCCGCCATCAGGGAGGAGGTACAGGAGCCTGAAGACCAACACTCAGCGATTCAGGAACAGCTTCTGCCCCTCTGCCATCAGGGAGGAGGTACAGGAGCCGGAAGACACACACTCAGCGATTCAGGAACAGCTTCTTCCCCTCCACCATCAGGGAGGAGGTACAGGAGCCTGAAGACAAACACTCAGCGATTCAGGAACAGCTTCTTCCCGTCCGCCATCAGGGAGGAGGTACAGGAGCCTGAAGACACACACTCAGCGATTCAGGAACAGCTTCTGCCCCTCTGCCATCAGGGAGGAGGTACAGGAGCCTGAAGACACACACTCAGTGATTCAGGAACAGCTTCTTCCCCTCCGCCATCAGTGAGGAGGTACAGGAGCCTGAAGACACAGACTCAGCGATTCAGGAACAGCTTTTTCCCCTCCGCCATCAGGGTGGAGGTACAGGAGCCTGAAGACACACATTCAGCGATTCAGGAACAGCTTCTTCCCCTCCGCCATCAGGGTGGAGGTACGGGAGCCTGAAGACAGACACTCAGCGAGTCAGGAACAGCTTCTTCCCCTCCGCCATCAGGGTGGAGGTACCGGAGCCTGAAGACACACACTCAGCGATTCAGGAACAGCTTCTTCCCCTCCGCCATCAGTGAGGAGGTACAGGAGACTGAACACACACACTCAACGATTCAGGAACAGCTTCTTCCCCTCCGCCATCAGGGAGGAGGTACAGGAGCCTGAAGACACACACTCAGCGATTCAGGAGCAGCTTCTTCCCCTCCGCCATCAGGGAGGAGGTACAGGAGCCTGAAGACCAACACTCAGCGATTCAGGAACAGCTTCTGCCCCTCCGCCATCGGGGAGGAGGTACAGGAGCCTGAAGACACACACTCAGCGATTCAGGAACAGCTTCTTCCCCTCCACCATCAGGGAGGAGGTACAGGAGCCTGAAGACAAACACTCAGCGATTCAGGAACAGCTTCTTCCCGTCCGCCATCAGGGAGGAGGTACAGGAGCCTGAAGACACACACTCAGCGATTCAGGAACAGCTTCTGCCCCTCTGCCATCAGGGAGGAGGTACAGGAGCCTGAAGACACACACTCAGTGATTCAGGAACAGCTTCTTCCCCTCCGCCATCAGTGAGGAGGTACAGGAGACTGAACACACACACTCAACGATTCAGGAACAGCTTCTTCCCCTCCGCCATCAGGGAGGAGGTACAGGAGCCTGAAGACACACACTCAGCGATTCAGGAGCAGCTTCTTCCCCTCCGCCATCAGGGAGGAGGTACAGGAGCCTGAAGACCAACACTCAGCGATTCAGGAACAGCTTCTGCCCCTCTGCCATCAGGGAGGAGGTACAGGAGCCGGAAGACACACACTCAGCGATTCAGGAACAGCTTCTTCCCCTCCACCATCAGGGAGGAGGTACAGGAGCCTGAAGACAAACACTCAGCGATTCAGGAACAGCTTCTTCCCGTCCGCCATCAGGGAGGAGCTACAGGAGCCTGAAGACACACACTCCAGCGATTCAGGAACAGCTTCTTCCCCTCTGCCATCAGGGAGGAGGTACAGGAGCCTGAAGACCAACAGTCAGCGATTCAGGAACAGCTTCTGCCCCTCTGCCATCAGGGAGGAGGTATAGGAGCCGGAAGACACACACTCAGCGATTCAGGAACAGCTTCTTCCCCTCCACCATCAGGGAGGAGGTACAGGAGCCTGAAGACAAACACTCAGCGATTCAGGAACAGCTTCTTCCCGTCCGCCATCAGGGAGGAGGTACAGGAGCCTGAAGACACACACTCAGCGATTCAGGAACAGCTTCTGCCCCTCTGCCATCAGGGAGGAGGTACAGGAGCCTGAAGACACACACTCAGTGATTCAGGAACAGCTTCTTCCCCTCCGCCATCAGTGAGGAGGTACAGGAGCCTGAAGACACACACTCAGCGATTCAGGAACAGCTTTTTCCCCTCCGCCATCAGGGAGGAGGTACAGGAGCCTGAAGAGACACACTCAGCTCATTCAGGAACAGCTTCTTCCCCTCTGCCATCAGGGAGGTGGTACAGGAGCCTGAAGACACACACTCAGCGATTCAGGAACAGCTTCTTCCCCTCGGCCATCAGGGAGGAGGTACAGGAGCCTGAAGACACACACTCAGCGATTCAGGAACAGCTTCTTCCCCTCCGCCATCGGGGAGGAGGGACAGGAGCCTGAAGACACACACTCAGCGATTCAGGAGCAGCTTCTTCCCCTCCGCCATCAGGGAGGAGGTACAGGAGCCTGAAGACACACAGTCAGCGATTCAGGAACAGCTTCTTCCTCTCCACCATCAGGGAGGAGGTACTGGAGCCTGCAGACAGACACTCAACGATTCAGGAACAGCTTCTTCCCCTCCGCCATCAGGGAGCAGGTACAGGAGCCTGAAGACACACACTCAGCGATTCAGGAACAGCTTCTTCCCCTCCGCCATCAGGGAGGAAGTACGGGAGCCTGAAGACACACACTCAGCGATTCAGGAACAGCTTCTTCCCCTCCGCCATCTGGGAGGAGGTACGGGAGCCTGATGACACACACTCAGCGATTCAGGAACAGCTTCTTCCCCTCTGTCATCAGGGAGGAGGTACGGGAGCCTGAAGACACACACACAGCGATTCAGGAACAGCTTCTTCCCCTCCGCCATCAGGGAGGAGGTACGGGAGCCTGATGACACACACTCAGCGATTCAGGAACAGCTTCTTCCCCTCCGCCATCAGGGAGGAGGTACGGGAGCCTGAAGACACACACTCAGCGATTCAGGAACAGCTTCTTCCCCTCCGCCATCAGGGAGGAAGTACGGGAGCCTGAAGACACACACTCAGCGATTCAGAACAGCTTCTTCCCCTCCACCATCAGGGAGGAGGTACAGGAGCCTGAAGACACACACTCAACGATTCAGGAACAGCTTCTTCCCCTCCGCCATCAGGGAGAAAGTACGGGAGCCTGATGACACAAACTCAGCGATTCAGGAACAGCTTGTTCCCCTCCGCCATCAGGGAGGAGGTACGGGAGCCTGATGACACAAACTCAGCGATTCAGGAACAGCTTCTTCCCCTCCGCCATCAGTGAGGAGGTACAGGAGCCTGAAGACACACACTCAGCGATTCAGGAGCAGCTTCTTCCCCTCCGCCATCAGGGAGGAGGTACAGGAGCCTGAAGACACACACTCAGCGATTCAGGAACAGCTTCTTCCCCTCCGCCATCAGGGAGGAGGTACAGGAGCCTGAAGACACACACTCAGCGATTCAGGAACAGCTTCTTCCCCTCCACCATCAGGGAGGAGGAAAGGGAGCCTGATGACACACACTCAGTGATTCAGGAACAGCTTCTTCCTCTCCGCCAACAGGGAGAAGGTACGGGAGCCTGATGACACACACTCAGCGATTCAGGAACAGCTTCTGCCCCTCTGCCATCAGGGAGGAGGTACGGGAGCCTGAAGACACACACTCAGCGATTCAGGAACAACTTCTTCCCCTCCGCCATCAGGGAGGAGGTACAGGAGCCTGAAGACACACACTCAGCGATTCAGGAACAGCTTCTTCCCCTCCGCCATCAGGGAGGAGGTACAGTAGCCTGAAGACACACACTCAACGATTCAGGAACAGCTTCTTCCCCTCCGCCATCAGGGAGGAGGTACAGGAGCCTGAAGACACACATTCAGCGATTCAGGAACAGCTTCTTCCCCTCCGCCATCAGGGAGGAGGTACAGGAGCCTGAAGTCACACACTCAGCGATTCAGGAACAGCTTCTTCCCCTCTGCCATCAGGGAGGAGGTACTGGAGCCTGCAGACAGACACTCAACGATTCAGGAACAGCTTCTTCCCCTCCGCTATCTGGGAGGAGGCACGGGAGCCTGAAGACACACACTCAGCGATTCAGGAACAGCTTCTTCCCCTCCGCCATCACGGAGGAGGTACGGGAGCCTGATGACACAAACTTAGCGATTCAGGAACAGCTTCTTCCCCTCCGCCATCACGGAGGAGGTACGGGAGCCTGATGACACACAGTCAGCGATTCAGGAACAGCTTCTTCCCCTCCGCCATCAGGGTGGAGGTTCAGGAGCCTGAAGACACACATTCAGCGATTCAGGAACAGCTTCTTCCCCTCCGCCATCAGCGTGGAGGTACAGGAGCCTGAAGACACACATTCAGCGATTCAGGAACAGCTTCTTCCCCTCCGCCATCAGGGTGGAGGTACAGGAGCCTGAAGACACACATTCTGCGATTCAGGAACAGCTTCTTCCCCTCCGCCATCAGGGTGGAGGTAGAGGAGCCTGAAGGCACACACTCAGCGATTCAGGAACAGCTTCTTCCCCTCCGCCATCAGGGAGGAGGTACAGGAGCCTGAAGACACACACTCAGCGATTCAGGAACAGCTTCTTCCCCTCCGCCATCAGGGTGGAGGTACAGGAGCCTGAAGACACACATTCAGCGATTCAGGAACAGCTTCTTCCCCTCCGCCATCAGGGTGGAGGTACGGGAGCCTGAAGACAGACACTCAGCGAGTCAGGAACAGCTTCTTCCCCTCCGCCATCAGGGTGGAGGTACCGGAGCCTGAAGACACACACTCAGCGATTCAGGAAAAGCTTCTTCCCCTCCGCCATCAGTGAGGAGGTACAGGAGACTGAACACACACACTCAACGATTCAGGAACAGCTTCTTCCCCTCCGCCATCAGGGAGGAGGTACAGGAGCCTGAAGACACACACTCAGCGATTCAGGAGCAGCTTCTTCCCCTCCGCCATCAGGGAGGAGCTACAGGAGCCTGAAGACACACACTCAGCGATTCAGGAACAGCTTCTTCCCCTCCGCCATCAGGGAGGACGTTCAGGAGCCTGAAGACACACACTCAGCGATTCAGGAACAGCTTCTTCCCCTCCACCATCAGGGAGGAGGTAAGGGAGCCTGATGACACACACTCAGTGATTCAGGAACAGCTTCTTCCCCTCCACCATCAGGGAGGAGGTACGGGAGCCTGATGACACACACTCAGCGATTCAGGAACAGCTTCTGCCCCTCTGCCATCAGGGAGGAGGTACAGGAGCCTGAAGACACACACTCAGCGATTCAGGAACAACTTCTTCCCCTCCGCCATCAGTGAGGAGGTACAGGAGCCTGAAGACACACACTCAGCGATTCAGGAACAGCTTCTTCCCCTCCACCATCAGGGAGGAGGTAAGGGAGCCTGATGACACACACTCAGTGATTCAGGAACAGCTTCTTCCCCTCCACCATCAGGGAGGAGGTACGGGAGCCTGATGACACACACTCAGCGATTCAGGAACAGCTTCTGCCCCTCTGCCATCAGGGAGGAGGTACAGGAGCCTGAAGACACACACTCAGCGATTCAGGAACAACTTCTTCCCCTCCGCCATCAGTGAGGAGGTACAGGAGCCTGAAGACACACACTCAGCGATTCAGGAACAGCTTCTTCCCCTCCGCCATCAGGGAGGAGGTACAGGAGCCTGAAGACACACATTCAGCGATTCAGGAACAGCTTCTTCCCCTCCGCCATCAGGGAGGATGTACAGGAGCCTGAAGACACACACTCAGCGATTCAGGAACAGCTTCTTCCCCTCCACCATCAGGGAGGAGGTACAGGAGCCTGAAGACAAACACTCAGCGATTCAGGAACAGCTTCTTCCCGTCCGCCATCAGGGAGGAGGTACAGGAGCCTGAAGACACACACTCAGCGATTCAGGAACAGCTTCTGCCCTTCTGCCATCAAGGAGGAGGTACAGGAGCCTGAAGACACACACTCAGTGATTCAGGAACAGCTTCTTCCCCTCCGCCATCAGTGAGGAGGTACAGGAGCCTGAAGACACACACTCAGCGATTCAGGAACAGCTTTTTCCCCTCCGCTATCAGGGAGGAGTTACAGGAGCCTGAAGACACACACTCAGCTCATTCAGGAACAGCTTCTTCCCCTCTGCCATCAGTGAGGTGGTACAGGAGCCTGAAGACACACACTCAGCGATTCAGGAACAGCTTCTTCCCCTCGGCCATCAGGGAGGAGGTACAGGAGCCTGAAGACACACACTCAGCTATTCAGGAACAGCTTCTTCCCCTCCGCCATCGGGGAGGAGGGACAGGAGCCTGAAGACACACACTCAGCGATTCAGGAGCAGCTTCTTCCCCTCCGCCATTGGGGAGGAGGTACAGGAGCCTGAAGACACACAGTCAGCGATTCAGGAACAGCTTCTTCCTCTCCACCATCAGGGAGGAGGTACGGGTGCCTGAAGACACACACTCAGCGATTCAGGAACAGCTTTTTCCCCTCCGCCATCAGGGAGGAGGTACGGGAGCCTGATGACACACACTGAGCGATTCAGGAACAGCTTCTTCCCCTCGGCCATCAGGGAGGAGGTACAGTAGCCTGAAGACAAACACTCAGCGATTCAGCAACAGCTTCTTCCCCTCCGCCATCGGGGAGGAGGGACAGGAGCCTGAAGACACACACTCAGCGATTCAGGAGCAGCTTCTTCCCCTCCGCCATTCGGGAGGAGGGACAGGAGCCTGAAGACACACACTCAGCGATTCAGGAGCAGCTTCTTCCCCTCCGCCATCGGGGAGGAGGTACAGTAGCCTGAAGACAAACACTCAGCGATTCAGCAACAGCTTCTTCCCCTCCGCCATCGGGGAGGAGGTACAGGAGACTGAAGACACACAGTCAGCGATTCAGGAACAGCTTCTTCCTCTCCACCATCAGGGAGGAGGTACGGGAGCCTGATGACACACACTGAGCGATTCAGGAACAGCTTCTTCCCCTCCGCCATCAGGGAGGAGGTACGGGAGCCTGAAGACAGACACTCAGTGATTCAGGAACAGTTTCTTCCCCTCCGCCATCAGGGAGGTGGTACTGGAGCCTGCAGACAGACACTCAACGATTCAGGAACAGCTTCTTCCCCTCTGCCATCAGGGAGCAGGTACAGGAGCCTGAAGACACACACTCAGCGATTCAGGAACAGCTTCTTCCCCTCCGCCATCAGGGAGGAAGTACGGGAGCCTGAAGACACACACTCAGCGATTCAGGAACAGCTTCTTCCCCTCCGCCATCAGGGAGGAGGAACGGGAGCCTGATGACCCACACTCAGCGATTCAGGAACAGCTTCTTCCCCTCCGTCATCAGGGAGGAGGTACGGGAGCCTGAAGACACACACACAGCGATTCAGGAACAGCTTCTTCCCCTCCGCCATCAGGGAGGAGGTTCGGGAGCCTGATGACACACACTCAGCGATTCAGGAACAGCTTCTTCCCCTCCGCCATCAGGGAGGAGGTACTGGAGCCTGAAGACACACACTCAGCGATTCAGGAACAGCTTCTTCCCCTCCGCCATCAGGGAGGAAGTACGGGAGCCTGAAGACACACACTCAGCGATTCAGAACAGCTTCTTCCCCTCCACCATCAGGGAGGAGGTACAGGAGCCTGAAGACACACACTCAACGATTCAGGAACAGCTTCTTCCCCTCCGCCATCAGGGAGGAAGTACGGGAGCCTGATGACAAAAACTCAGCGATTCTGGAACAGCTTCTTCCCCTCCGTTATCAGGGAGGAGGTACGGGAGCCTGAAGACACACACTCAGCGATTCAGGAACAACTTCTTCCCCTCCGCCATCAGTGAGGAGGTACAGGAGCCTGAAGACACACACTCAGCGATTCAGGAACAGCTTCTTCCCCTCCGCCATCAGGGAGGAGGTACAGGAGCCTGAAGACACACATTCAGCGATTCAGGAACAGCTTCTTCCCCTCCGCCATCAGGGAGGATGTACAGGAGCCTGAAGACACACACTCAGCGATTCAGGAACAGCTTCTTCCCCTCCACCATCAAGGAGGAGGTAAGGGAGCCTGATGACACACACTCAGTGATTCAGGAACAGCTTCTTCCCCTCCGCCATCAGGGAGGAGGTACAGGAGCCTGAAGACCAACACTCAGCGATTCAGGAACAGCTTCTGCCCCTCTGCCATCAGGGAGGAGGTACAGGAGCCTGAAGACACACACTCAGCGATTCAGGAACAGCTTCTTCCCCTCCACCATCAGGTAGGAGGTACAGGAGCCTGAAGACAAACACTCAGCGATTCAGGAACAGCTTCTTCCCGTCCGCCATCAGGGAGGAGGTACAGGAGCCTGAAGACACACACTCAGCGATTCAGGAACAGCTTCTGCCCTTCTGCCATCAAGGAGGAGGTACAGGAGCCTGAAGACACACACTCAGCGATTCAGGAACAGCTTTTTCCCCTCCGCTATCAGGGAGGAGTTACAGGAGCCTGAAGACACACACTCAGCTCATTCAGGAACAGCTTCTTCCCCTCTGCCATCAGGGAGGTGGTACAGGAGCCTGAAGACACACACTCAGCGATTCAGGAACAGCTTCTTCCCCTCGGCCATCAGGGAGGAGGTACAGGAGCCTGAAGACACACACTCAGCTATTCAGGAACAGCTTCTTCCCCTCCGCCATCGGGGAGGAGGGACAGGAGCCTGAAGACACACACTCAGCGATTCAGGAGCAGCTTCTTCCCCTCCGCCATCGGGGAGGAGGTACAGGAGCCTGAAGACACACAGTCAGCGATTCAGGAACAGCTTCTTCCTCTCCACCATCAGGGAGGAGGTACGGGTGCCTGAAGACACACACTCAGCGATTCAGGAACAGCTTTTTCCCCTCCGCCATCAGGGAGGAGGTACGGGAGCCTGATGACACACACTGAGCGATTCAGGAACAGCTTCTTCCCCTCGGCCATCAGGGAGGAGGTACAGTAGCCTGAAGACAAACACTCAGCGATTCAGCAACAGCTTCTTCCCCTCCGCCATCGGGGAGGAGGGACAGGAGCCTGAAGACACACACTCAGCGATTCAGGAGCAGCTTCTTCCCCTCCGCCATTCGGGAGGAGGGACAGGAGCCTGAAGACACACACTCAGCGATTCAGGAGCAGCTTCTTCCCCTCCGCCATCGGGGAGGAGGTACAGTAGCCTGAAGACAAACACTCAGCGATTCAGCAACAGCTTCTTCCCCTCCGCCATCGGGGAGGAGGTACAGGAGACTGAAGACACACAGTCAGCGATTCAGGAACAGCTTCTTCCTCTCCACCATCAGGGAGGAGGTACGGGAGCCTGATGACACACACTGAGCGATTCAGGAACAGCTTCTTCCCCTCCGCCATCAGGGAGGAGGTACGGGAGCCTGAAGACAGACACTCAGTGATTCAGGAACAGTTTCTTCCCCTCCGCCATCAGGGAGGAGGTACTGGAGCCTGCAGACAGACACTCAACGATTCAGGAACAGCTTCTTCCCCTCTGCCATCAGGGAGCAGGTACAGGAGCCTGAAGACACACACTCAGCGATTCAGGAACAGCTTCTTCCCCTCCGCCATCAGGGAGGAAGTACGGGAGCCTGAAGACACACACTCAGCGATTCAGGAACAACTTCTTCCCCTCCGCCATCAGGGAGGAGGAACGGGAGCCTGATGACCCACACTCAGCGATTCAGGAACAGCTTCTTCCCCTCCGTCATCAGGGAGGAGGTACGGGAGCATGAAGACACACACACAGCGATTCAGGAACAGCTTCTTCCCCTCCGCCATCAGGGAGGAGGTTCGGGAGCCTGATGACACACACTCAGCGATTCAGGAACAGCTTCTTCCCCTCCGCCATCAGGGAGGAAGTACGGGAGCCTGAAGACACACACTCAGCGATTCAGAACAGCTTCTTCCCCTCCACCATCAGGGAGGAGGTACAGGAGCCTGAAGACACACACTCAACGATTCAGGAACAGCTTCTTCCCCTCCGCCATCAGGGAGGAAGTACGGGAGCCTGATGACAAAAACTCAGCGATTCAGGAACAGCTTGTTCCTCTCCGCCATCAGGGAGGAGGTACGGGAGCCTGATGACACAAACTCAGCGATTCAGGAACAGCTTGTTCCCCTCCGCCATCAGTGAGGAGGTACAGGAGCCTGAAGACACACATTCAGCGATTCAGGAACAGCTTCTTCCCCTCCGCCATCAGGGAGGAGGTACAGGAGCCTGAAGTCACACACTCAGCGATTCAGGAACAGCTTCTTCCCCTCTGCCATCAGGGAGGTGGTACAGGAGCCTGAAGACACACACTCAGCGATTCAGGAACAGCTTCTTCCCCTCGGCCATCAGGGAGGAGGTACAGGAGCCTGAAGACACACACTCAGCGATTCAGGAACAGCTTCTTCCCCTCCGCCATCAGCGTGGAGGTACAGGAGCCTGAAGACACACATTCAGCGATTCAGGAACAGCTTCTTCCCCTCCGCCATCAGGGTGGAGGTACAGGAGCCTGAAGACACACATTCTGCGATTCAGGAACAGCTTCTTCCCCTCCGCCATCAGGGTGGAGGTAGAGGAGCCTGAAGGCACACACTCAGCGATTCAGGAACAGCTTCTTCCCCTCCGCCATCAGGGAGGAGGTACAGGAGCCTGAAGACACACACTCAGCGATTCAGGAACAGCTTCTTCCCCTCCGCCATCAGGGTGGAGGTACAGGAGCCTGAAGACACACATTCAGCGATTCAGGAACAGCTTCTTCCCCTCCGCCATCAGGGTGGAGGTACGGGAGCCTGAAGACAGACACTCAGCGAGTCAGGAACAGCTTCTTCCCCTCCGCCATCAGGGTGGAGGTACCGGAGCCTGAAGACACACACTCAGCGATTCAGGAAAAGCTTCTTCCCCTCCGCCATCAGTGAGGAGGTACAGGAGACTGAACACACACACTCAACGATTCAGGAACAGCTTCTTCCCCTCCGCCATCTGGGAGGTGGTACAGGAGCCTGAAGACACACACTCAGCGATTCAGGAGCAGCTTCTTCCCCTCCGCCATCAGGGAGGAGCTACAGGAGCCTGAAGACACACACTCAGCGATTCAGGAACAGCTTCTTCCCCTCCGCCATCAGGGAGGACGTTCAGGAGCCTGAAGACACACACTCAGCGATTCAGGAACAGCTTCTTCCCCTCCACCATCAGGGAGGAGGTAAGGGAGCCTGATGACACACACTCAGTGATTCAGGAACAGCTTCTTCCCCTCCACCATCAGGGAGGAGGTACGGGAGCCTGATGACACACACTCAGCGATTCAGGAACAGCTTCTGCCCCTCTGCCATCAGGGAGGAGGTACAGGAGCCTGAAGACACACACTCAGCGATTCAGGAACAACTTCTTCCCCTCCGCCATCAGTGAGGAGGTACAGGAGCCTGAAGACACACACTCAGCGATTCAGGAACAGCTTCTTCCCCTCCGCCATCAGGGAGGAGGTACAGGAGCCTGAAGACCAACACTCAGCGATTCAGGAACAGCTTCTGCCCCTCTGCCATCAGGGAGGAGGTACAGGAGCCTGAAGACACACACTCAGCGATTCAGGAACAGCTTCTTCCCCTCCACCATCAGGGAGGAGGTACAGGAGCCTGAAGACAAACACTCAGCGATTCAGGAACAGCTTCTTCCCGTCCGCCATCAGGGAGGAGGTACAGGAGCCTGAAGACACACACTCAGCGATTCAGGAACAGCTTCTGCCCTTCTGCCCTCAAGGAGGAGGTACAGGAGCCTGAAGACACACACTCAGTGATTCAGGAACAGCTTCTTCCCCTCCGCCATCAGTGAGGAGGTACAGGAGCCTGAAGACACACACTCAGCGATTCAGGAACAGCTTTTTCCCCTCCGCTATCAGGGAGGAGTTACAGGAGCCTGAAGACACACACTCAGCGATTCAGGAACAGCTTCTTCCCCTCCGCCATCAGGGAGGAGGTACAGGAGCCTGAAGACACACACTCAGCTCATTCAGGAACAGCTTCTTCCCCTCTGCCATCAGGGAGGTGGTACAGGAGCCTGAAGACACACACTCAGCGATTCAGGAACAGCTTCTTCCCCTCGGCCATCAGGGAGGAGGTACAGGAGCCTGAAGACACACACTCAGCTATTCAGGAACAGCTTCTTCCCCTCCGCCATCGGGGAGGAGGGACAGGAGCCTGAAGACACACACTCAGCGATTCAGGAGCAGCTTCTTCCCCTCCGCCATCGGGGAGGAGGTACAGGAGCCTGAAGACACACAGTCAGCGATTCAGGAACAGCTTCTTCCTCTCCACCATCAGGGAGGAGGTACGGGTGCCTGAAGACACACACTCAGCGATTCAGGAACAGCTTTTTCCCCTCCGCCATCAGGGAGGAGGTACGGGAGCCTGATGACACACACTGAGCGATTCAGGAACAGCTTCTTCCCCTCGGCCATCAGGGAGGAGGTACAGTAGCCTGAAGACAAACACTCAGCGATTCAGCAACAGCTTCTTCCCCTCCGCCATCGGGGAGGAGGGACAGGAGCCTGAAGACACACACTCAGCGATTCAGGAGCAGCTTCTTCCCCTCCGCCATTCGGGAGGAGGGACAGGAGCCTGAAGACACACACTCAGCGATTCAGGAGCAGCTTCTTCCCCTCCGCCATCGGGGAGGAGGTACAGTAGCCTGAAGACAAACACTCAGCGATTCAGCAACAGCTTCTTCCCCTCCGCCATCGGGGAGGAGGTACAGGAGACTGAAGACACACAGTCAGCGATTCAGGAACAGCTTCTTCCTCTCCACCATCAGGGAGGAGGTACGGGAGCCTGATGACACACACTGAGCGATTCAGGAACAGCTTCTTCCCCTCCGCCATCAGGGAGGAGGTACGGGAGCCTGAAGACAGACACTCAGTGATTCAGGAACAGTTTCTTCCCCTCCGCCATCAGGGAGGAGGTACTGGAGCCTGCAGACAGACACTCAACGATTCAGGAACAGCTTCTTCCCCTCTGCCATCAGGGAGCAGGTACAGGAGCCTGAAGACACACACTCAGCGATTCAGGAACAGCTTCTTCCCCTCCGCCATCAGGGAGGAAGTACGGGAGCCTGAAGACACACACTCAGCGATTCAGGAACAGCTTCTTCCCCTCCGCCATCAGGGAGGAGGAACGGGAGCCTGATGACCCACACTCAGCGATTCAGGAACAGCTTCTTCCCCTCCGTCATCAGGGAGGAGGTACGGGAGCCTGAAGACACACACACAGCGATTCAGGAACAGCTTCTTCCCCTCCGCCATCAGGGAGGAGGTTCGGGAGCCTGATGACACACACTCAGCGATTCAGGAACAGCTTCTTCCCCTCCGCCATCAGGGAGGAGGTACTGGAGCCTGAAGACACACACTCAGCGATTCAGGAACAGCTTCTTCCCCTCCGCCATCAGGGAGGAAGTACGGGAGCCTGAAGACACACACTCAGCGATTCAGAACAGCTTCTTCCCCTCCACCATCAGGGAGGAGGTACAGGAGCCTGAAGACACACACTCAGCGATTCAGGAACAGCTTCTTCCCCTCCGCCATCGGGGAGGAGGGACAGGAGCCTGAAGACACACACTCAGCGATTCAGGAGCAGCTTCTTCCCCTCCGCCATCGGGGAGGAGGTATAGGAGCCTGAAGACACACAGTCAGCGATTCAGGAACAGCTTCTTCCCCTCCGCCATCAGGGAGGAGGTACGTGAGCCTGAAGAGAGACACTCAGCGATTCAGGAACAGTTTCTTCCCCTCCGCCATCAGGGAGGAGGTACTGGAGCCTGAAGACACACACTCAGCGATTCAGGAACAGCTTCTTCCCCTCTGCCATCACGGAGGAGGTACGGGAGCCTGATGACACAAACTTAGCGATTCAGGACCAGCTTGTTCCCCTCCGCCATCAGGGAGGAGGTACGGGAGCCTGATGACACACGCTCAGCGATTCAGGAACAGCTTCTTCCCCTCCGCCATCAGGGTGGAGGTACAGGAGCCTGAAGACACACATTCAGCGATTCAGGAACAGCTTCTTCCCCTCCGCCATCAGGGTGGAGGTACAGGAGCCTGAAGGTACACACTCAGCGATTCAGGAACAGCTTCTTCCCCTCCGCCATCAGGGAGGAGGTACAGGAGCCTGAAGACACACACTCAGCGATTCAGGAACAGCTTCTTCTCCTCCGCCATCAGGGTGGAGGAACAGGAGCCTGAAGACACACATTCAGCGATTCAGGAACAGCTTCTTCCCCTCCGCCATCCCGGTGGAGGTACGGGAGCCTGAAGACAGACACTCAGCGAGTCAGGAACAGCTTCTTCCCCTCCGCCATCAGGGAGGAGGTACAGGAGCCTGAAGACACACACTCAGCGATTCAGGAACAGCTTCTTCCCCTCCGCCATCAGTGAGGAGGTACAGGAGCCTGAACACACACACTCAACGATTCAGGAACAGCTTCTTCCCCTCCGCCATCAGGGAGGAGGTACAGGAGCCTGAAGACCCACACTCAGCGATTCAGGAACAGCTTCTTCCCCTCCGCCATCAGGGAGGAGGTACAGGAGCCTGAAGACACACACTCAGTGATTCAGGAACAGCTTCTTCCCCTCCGCCATCAGGGAGGAGGTACAGGAGCCTGAAGACCAACACTCAGTGATTCAGGAACAGCTTCTGCCCCTCTGCCATCAGGGAGGAGGTACAGGAGCCTGAAGACACACGCTCAGCGATTCAGGAACAGCTTCTTCCCCTCCACCATCAGGGAGGAGGTACAGGAGCCTGAAGACAAACACTCAGCGATTCAGGAACAGCTTCTTCCCGTCCGCCGTCAGGGAGGAGGTACAGGAGCCTGAAGACACACACTCAGCGATTCAGGAACAGCATCTGCCCCTCCGCCATCAGGGAGGAGGTACGGGAGCCTGAAGACACACACTCAGCGATTTAGGAACAGCTTCTTCCCCTCCGCCATTATGGAGGAGGTAAGGGAGCCTGATGACACACACTCAGCGATTCAGGAGCAGCTTCATCCCCTCCGCCATCAGGGAGGAGGTACAGGAGCCTGAAGACACACACTCAGCGATTCAGGAACAGCTTCTTCCCCTCCGCCATCAGGGAGGAGGTACAGGAGCCTGAAGACACACACTCAGTGATTCAGGAGCAGCTTCTTCCCCTCCGCCATTAGGGAGGAGGTACGGGAGCCTGAAGTCACACACTCAGCGATTCAGGAACAGCTTCTTCCCCTCCGCCATTAGGGAGGAGGTACAGGAGCCTGAAGACACACACTCAGCGATTCAGGAGCAGCTTCTTCCCCTCCGCCATCGGGGAGGAGGTACACTAGCCTGAAGACAAACACTCAGCGATTCAGCAACAGCTTCTTCCCCTCCGCCATCGGGGAGGAGGTACAGGAGACTGAAGACACACAGTCAGCGATTCAGGAACAGCTTCTTCCTCTCCACCATCAGGGAGGAGGTACGGGAGCCTGATGACACACACTGAGCGATTCAGGAACAGCTTCTTCCCCTCCGCCATCAGGGAGGAGGTACGGGAGCCTGAAGACAGACACTCAGTGATTCAGGAACAGTTTCTTCCCCTCCGCCATCAGGGAGGAGGTACTGGAGCCTGCAGACAGACACTCAACGATTCAGGAACAGCTTCTTCCCCTCTGCCATCAGGGAGCAGGTACAGGAGCCTGAAGACACACACTCAGCGATTCAGGAACAGCTTCTTCCCCTCCGCCATCAGGGAGGAAGTACGGGAGCCTGAAGACACACACTCAGCGATTCAGGAACAGCTTCTTCCCCTCCGCCATCAGGGAGGAGGAACGGGAGCCTGATGACCCACACTCAGCGATTCAGGAACAGCTTCTTCCCCTCCGTCATCAGGGAGGAGGTACGGGAGCCTGAAGACACACACACAGCGATTCAGGAACAGCTTCTTCCCCTCCGCCATCAGGGAGGAGGTTCGGGAGCCTGATGACACACACTCAGCGATTCAGGAACAGCTTCTTCCCCTCCGCCATCAGGGAGGAGGTACTGGAGCCTGAAGACACACACTCAGCGATTCAGGAACAGCTTCTTCCCCTCCGCCATCAGGGAGGAAGTACGGGAGCCTGATGACACACACTCAGCGATTCAGAACAGCTTCTTCCCCTCCACCATCAGGGAGGAGGTACAGGAGCCTGAAGACACACACTCAACGATTCAGGAACAGCTTCTTCCCCTCCGCCATCAGGGAGGAAGTACGGGAGCCTGATGACAAAAACTCAGCGATTCAGGAACAGCTTGTTCCTCTCCGCCATCAGGGAGGAGGTACGGGAGCCTGATGACACAAACTCAGCGATTCAGGAACAGCTTGTTCCCCTCCGCCATCAGTGAGGAGGTACAGGAGCCTGAAGACACACATTCAGCGATTCAGGAACAGCTTCTTCCCCTCCGCCATCAGGGAGGAGGTACAGGAGCCTGAAGTCACACACTCAGCGATTCAGGAACAGCTTCTTCCCCTCTGCCATCAGGGAGGTGGTACAGGAGCCTGAAGACACACACTCAGCGATTCAGGAACAGCTTCTTCCCCTCGGCCATCAGGGAGGAGGTACAGGAGCCTGAAGACACACACTCAGCGATTCAGGAACAGCTTCTTCCCCTCCGCCATCGGGGAGGAGGGACAGGAGCCTGAAGACACACACTCAGCGATTCAGGAGCAGCTTCTTCCCCTCCGCCATCGGGGAGGAGGTATAGGAGCCTGAAGACACACAGTCAGAGATTCAGGAACAGCTTCTTCCCCTCCGCCATCAGGGAGGAGGTACGTGAGCCTGAAGACAGACACTCAGCGATTCAGGAACAGTTTCTTCCCCTCCGCCATCAGGGAGGAGGTACTGGAGCCTGAAGACACACACTCAGCGATTCAGGAACAGCTTCTTCCCCTCCGCCATCACGGAGGAGGTACGGGAGCCTGATGACACAAACTTAGCGATTCAGGACCAGCTTGTTCCCCTCCGCCATCAGGGAGGAGGTACGGGAGCCTGATGACACACGCTCAGCGATTCAGGAACAGCTTCTTCCCCTCCGCCATCAGGGTGGAGGTACAGGAGCCTGAAGACACACATTCAGCGATTCAGGAACAGCTTCTTCCCCTCCGCCATCAGGGTGGAGGTACAGGAGCCTGAAGACACACATTCAGCGATTCAGGAACAGCTTCTTCCCCTCCGCCATCAGGGTGGAGGTACAGGAGCCTGAAGGTACACACTCAGCGATTCAGGAACAGCTTCTTCCCCTCCGCCATCAGGGAGGAGGTACAGGAGCCTGAAGACACACACTCAGCGATTCAGGAACAGCTTCTTCCCCTCCGCCATCAGGGTGGAGGAACAGGAGCCTGAAGACACACATTCAGCGATTCAGGAACAGCTTCTTCCCCTCCGCCATCAGGGTGGAGGTACGGGAGCCTGAAGACAGACACTCAGCGAGTCAGGAACAGCTTCTTCCCCTCCGCCATCAGGGAGGAGGTACAGGAGCCTGAAGACACACACTCAGCGATTCAGGAACAGCTTCTTCCCCTCCGCCATCAGTGAGGAGGTACAGGAGCCTGAACACATACACTCAACGATTCAGGAACAGCTTCTTCCCCTCCGCCATCAGGGAGGAGGTACAGGAGCCTGAAGACCCACACTCAGCGATTCAGGAACAGCTTCTTCCCCTCCGCCATCAGGGAGGAGGTACAGGAGCCTGAAGACACACACTCAGCGATTCAGGAACAGCTTCTTCCCCTCCACCATCAAGGAAGAGGTAAGGGAGCCTGATGACACACACTCAGTGATTCAGGAACAGCTTCTTCCCCTCCGCCATCAGGGAGGAGGTACAGGAGCCTGAAGACCAACACTCAGTGATTCAGGAAAAGCTTCTGCCCCTCTGCCATCAGGGAGGAGGTACAGGAGCCTGAAGACACACGCTCAGCGATTCAGGAACAGCTTCTTCCCCTCCACCATCAGGGAGGAGGTACAGGAGCCTGAAGACAAACACTCAGCGATTCAGGAACAGCTTCTTCCCGTCCGCCATCAGGGAGGAGGTACAGGAGCCTGAAGACACACACTCAGCGATTCAGGAACAGCATCTGCCCCTCCGCCATCAGGGAGGAGGTACGGGAGCCTGAAGACACACACTCAGCGATTTAGGAACAGCTTCTTCCCCTCCGCCATTATGGAGGAGGTAAGGGAGCCTGATGACACACACTCAGCGATTCAGGAGCAGCTTCTTCCCCTCCGCCATCAGGGAGGAGGTACAGGAGCCTGAAGACACACACTCAGCGATTCAGGAACAGCTTCTTCTCCTCCGACATCAGGGAGGAGGTACAGGAGCCTGGAGACACACACTCAGCGATTCAGGAACAGCTTCTTCCCCTCTGCCGTCAGGGAGGAGGTACAGGAGCCTGGAGACACACACTCAGAGATTCAGGAACAGCTTCTTCCCCTCGGCCATCAGGGAGGAGGTACAGGAGCCTGAAGACACACACTCAGCGATTCAGGAACAGCTTCTTCCCCTCCGCCATCAGGGAGGAGGTACAGGAGCCTGAAGACACACACTCAGTGATTCAGGAGCAGCTTCTTCCCCTCCGCCATTAGGGAGGAGGTACGGGAGCCTGAAGTCACACACTCAGCGATTCAGGAACAGCTTCTTCCCCTCCGCCATTAGGGAGGAGGTACAGGAGCCTGAAGACACACACTCAGCGATTCAGGAACAGCTTCTTCCCCTCCGCCATCAGGGAGGAGGTACGGGAGCCTGAAGACACACATTCAGCGATTCAGGAACAGCTTCTTCCCCTCCGCCATCAGGGAGGAGGTACAGGAGCCTGAAGTCACACACTCAGCGATTCAGGAACAGCTTCTTCCCCTCTGCCATCAGGGAGGTGGTACAGGAGCCTGAAGACACACACTCAGCGATTCAGGAACAGCTTCTTCCCGTCCGCCGTCAGGGAGGAGGTACAGGAGCCTGAAGACACACACTCAGCGATTCAGGAACAGCATCTGCCCCTCCGCCATCAGGGAGGAGGTACGGGAGCCTGAAGACACACACTCAGCGATTTAGGAACAGCTTCTTCCCCTCCGCCATTATGGAGGAGGTAAGGGAGCCTGATGACACACACTCAGCGATTCAGGAGCAGCTTCATCCCCTCCGCCATCAGGGAGGAGGTACAGGAGCCTGAAGACACACACTCAGCGATTCAGGAACAGCTTCTTCCCCTCCGCCATCAGGGAGGAGGTACAGGAGCCTGAAGACACACACTCAGTGATTCAGGAGCAGCTTCTTCCCCTCCGCCATTAGGGAGGAGGTACGGGAGCCTGAAGTCACACACTCAGCGATTCAGGAACAGCTTCTTCCCCTCCGCCATTAGGGAGGAGGTACAGGAGCCTGAAGACACACACTCAGCGATTCAGGAGCAGCTTCTTCCCCTCCGCCATCGGGGAGGAGGTACACTAGCCTGAAGACAAACACTCAGCGATTCAGCAACAGCTTCTTCCCCTCCGCCATCGGGGAGGAGGTACAGGAGACTGAAGACACACAGTCAGCGATTCAGGAACAGCTTCTTCCTCTCCACCATCAGGGAGGAGGTACGGGAGCCTGATGACACACACTGAGCGATTCAGGAACAGCTTCTTCCCCTCCGCCATCAGGGAGGAGGTACGGGAGCCTGAAGACAGACACTCAGTGATTCAGGAACAGTTTCTTCCCCTCCGCCATCAGGGAGGAGGTACTGGAGCCTGCAGACAGACACTCAACGATTCAGGAACAGCTTCTTCCCCTCTGCCATCAGGGAGCAGGTACAGGAGCCTGAAGACACACACTCAGCGATTCAGGAACAGCTTCTTCCCCTCCGCCATCAGGGAGGAAGTACGGGAGCCTGAAGACACACACTCAGCGATTCAGGAACAGCTTCTTCCCCTCCGCCATCAGGGAGGAGGAACGGGAGCCTGATGACCCACACTCAGCGATTCAGGAACAGCTTCTTCCCCTCCGTCATCAGGGAGGAGGTACGGGAGCCTGAAGACACACACACAGCGATTCAGGAACAGCTTCTTCCCCTCCGCCATCAGGGAGGAGGTTCGGGAGCCTGATGACACACACTCAGCGATTCAGGAACAGCTTCTTCCCCTCCGCCATCAGGGAGGAGGTACTGGAGCCTGAAGACACACACTCAGCGATTCAGGAACAGCTTCTTCCCCTCCGCCATCAGGGAGGAAGTACGGGAGCCTGATGACACACACTCAGCGATTCAGAACAGCTTCTTCCCCTCCACCATCAGGGAGGAGGTACAGGAGCCTGAAGACACACACTCAACGATTCAGGAACAGCTTCTTCCCCTCCGCCATCAGGGAGGAAGTACGGGAGCCTGATGACAAAAACTCAGCGATTCAGGAACAGCTTGTTCCTCTCCGCCATCAGGGAGGAGGTACGGGAGCCTGATGACACAAACTCAGCGATTCAGGAACAGCTTGTTCCCCTCCGCCATCAGTGAGGAGGTACAGGAGCCTGAAGACACACATTCAGCGATTCAGGAACAGCTTCTTCCCCTCCGCCATCAGGGAGGAGGTACAGGAGCCTGAAGTCACACACTCAGCGATTCAGGAACAGCTTCTTCCCCTCTGCCATCAGGGAGGTGGTACAGGAGCCTGAAGACACACACTCAGCGATTCAGGAACAGCTTCTTCCCCTCGGCCATCAGGGAGGAGGTACAGGAGCCTGAAGACACACACTCAGCGATTCAGGAACAGCTTCTTCCCCTCCGCCATCGGGGAGGAGGGACAGGAGCCTGAAGACACACACTCAGCGATTCAGGAGCAGCTTCTTCCCCTCCGCCATCGGGGAGGAGGTATAGGAGCCTGAAGACACACAGTCAGAGATTCAGGAACAGCTTCTTCCCCTCCGCCATCAGGGAGGAGGTACGTGAGCCTGAAGACAGACACTCAGCGATTCAGGAACAGTTTCTTCCCCTCCGCCATCAGGGAGGAGGTACTGGAGCCTGAAGACACACACTCAGCGATTCAGGAACAGCTTCTTCCCCTCCGCCATCACGGAGGAGGTACGGGAGCCTGATGACACAAACTTAGCGATTCAGGACCAGCTTGTTCCCCTCCGCCATCAGGGAGGAGGTACGGGAGCCTGATGACACACGCTCAGCGATTCAGGAACAGCTTCTTCCCCTCCGCCATCAGGGTGGAGGTACAGGAGCCTGAAGACACACATTCAGCGATTCAGGAACAGCTTCTTCCCCTCCGCCATCAGGGTGGAGGTACAGGAGCCTGAAGACACACATTCAGCGATTCAGGAACAGCTTCTTCCCCTCCGCCATCAGGGTGGAGGTACAGGAGCCTGAAGGTACACACTCAGCGATTCAGGAACAGCTTCTTCCCCTCCGCCATCAGGGAGGAGGTACAGGAGCCTGAAGACACACACTCAGCGATTCAGGAACAGCTTCTTCCCCTCCGCCATCAGGGTGGAGGAACAGGAGCCTGAAGACACACATTCAGCGATTCAGGAACAGCTTCTTCCCCTCCGCCATCAGGGTGGAGGTACGGGAGCCTGAAGACAGACACTCAGCGAGTCAGGAACAGCTTCTTCCCCTCCGCCATCAGGGAGGAGGTACAGGAGCCTGAAGACACACACTCAGCGATTCAGGAACAGCTTCTTCCCCTCCGCCATCAGTGAGGAGGTACAGGAGCCTGAACACATACACTCAACGATTCAGGAACAGCTTCTTCCCCTCCGCCATCAGGGAGGAGGTACAGGAGCCTGAAGACCCACACTCAGCGATTCAGGAACAGCTTCTTCCCCTCCGCCATCAGGGAGGAGGTACAGGAGCCTGAAGACACACACTCAGCGATTCAGGAACAGCTTCTTCCCCTCCACCATCAAGGAAGAGGTAAGGGAGCCTGATGACACACACTCAGTGATTCAGGAACAGCTTCTTCCCCTCCGCCATCAGGGAGGAGGTACAGGAGCCTGAAGACCAACACTCAGTGATTCAGGAAAAGCTTCTGCCCCTCTGCCATCAGGGAGGAGGTACAGGAGCCTGAAGACACACGCTCAGCGATTCAGGAACAGCTTCTTCCCCTCCACCATCAGGGAGGAGGTACAGGAGCCTGAAGACAAACACTCAGCGATTCAGGAACAGCTTCTTCCCGTCCGCCATCAGGGAGGAGGTACAGGAGCCTGAAGACACACACTCAGCGATTCAGGAACAGCATCTGCCCCTCCGCCATCAGGGAGGAGGTACGGGAGCCTGAAGACACACACTCAGCGATTTAGGAACAGCTTCTTCCCCTCCGCCATTATGGAGGAGGTAAGGGAGCCTGATGACACACACTCAGCGATTCAGGAGCAGCTTCTTCCCCTCCGCCATCAGGGAGGAGGTACAGGAGCCTGAAGACACACACTCAGCGATTCAGGAACAGCTTCTTCTCCTCCGACATCAGGGAGGAGGTACAGGAGCCTGGAGACACACACTCAGCGATTCAGGAACAGCTTCTTCCCCTCTGCCGTCAGGGAGGAGGTACAGGAGCCTGGAGACACACACTCAGAGATTCAGGAACAGCTTCTTCCCCTCGGCCATCAGGGAGGAGGTACAGGAGCCTGAAGACACACACTCAGCGATTCAGGAACAGCTTCTTCCCCTCCGCCATCAGGGAGGAGGTACAGGAGCCTGAAGACACACACTCAGTGATTCAGGAGCAGCTTCTTCCCCTCCGCCATTAGGGAGGAGGTACGGGAGCCTGAAGTCACACACTCAGCGATTCAGGAACAGCTTCTTCCCCTCCGCCATTAGGGAGGAGGTACAGGAGCCTGAAGACACACACTCAGCGATTCAGGAACAGCTTCTTCCCCTCCGCCATCAGGGAGGAGGTACGGGAGCCTGAAGACACACATTCAGCGATTCAGGAACAGCTTCTTCCCCTCCGCCATCAGGGAGGAGGTACAGGAGCCTGAAGTCACACACTCAGCGATTCAGGAACAGCTTCTTCCCCTCTGCCATCAGGGAGGTGGTACAGGAGCCTGAAGACACACACTCAGCGATTCAGGAACAGCTTCTTCCCCTCGGCCATCAGGGAGGAGGTACAGGAGCCTGAAGACACACACTCAGCGATTCAGGAACAGCTTCTTCCCCTCCGCCATCGGGGAGGAGGGACAGGAGCCTGAAGACACACACTCAGCGATTCAGGAGCAGCTTCTTCCCCTCCGCCATCGGGGAGGAGGTATAGGAGCCTGAAGACACACAGTCAGCGATTCAGGAACAGCTTCTTCCCCTCCGCCATCAGGGAGGAGGTACGTGAGCCTGAAGACAGACACTCAGCGATTCAGGAACAGTTTCTTCCCCTCCGCCATCAGGGAGGAGGTACTGGAGCCTGCAGACAGACACTCAACGATTCAGGAACAGCTTCTTCCCCTCCGCTATCTGGGAGGAGGCAGGGGAGCCTGAAGACACACACTCAGCGATTCAGGAACAGCTTCTTCCCCTCCGCCATCACGGAGGAGGTACGGGAGCCTGATGACACAAACTCAGCGATTCAGGAACAGCTTGTTCCCCTCCACCATCAGGGAGGAGGTACGGGAGCCTGATGACACACACTCAGCAATTCAGGAACAGCTTCTTCCCCTCCGCCATCAGGGAGGAGGTACAGGAGCCTGAAGACACACACTCAGCGATTCAGGAACAGCTTCTGCCCTTCTGCCATCAAGGAGGAGGTACAGGAGCCTGAAGACACACACTCAGTGATTCAGGAACAGCTTCTTCCCCTCCGCCATCAGTGAGGAGGTACAGGAGCCTGAAGACACACACTCAGCGATTCAGGAACAGCTTTTTCCCCTCCGCCATCAGGGAGGAGGTACAGGAGCCTGAAGACACACACTCAGCTCATTCAGGAACAGCTTCTTCCCCTCTGCCATCAGGGAGGTGGTACAGGAGCCTGAAGACACACACTCAGCGATTCAGGAACAGCTTCTTCCCCTCGGCCATCAGGGAGGAGGTACAGGAGCCTGATGACACACACTCAGCGATTCAGGAACAGCTTCTTCCCGTCCGCCATCAGGGAGGAGGTACAGGAGCCTGAAGACACACACTCAGCGATTCAGGAACAGCTTCTGCCCTTCTGCCATCAAGGAGGAGGTACAGGAGCCTGAAGACACACACTCAGTGATTCAGGAACAGCTTCTTCCCCTCCGCCATCAGTGAGGAGGTACAGGAGCCTGAAGACACACACTCAGCGATTCAGGAACAGCTTTTTCCCCTCCGCCATCAGGGAGGAGGTACAGGAGCCTGAAGACACACACTCAGCTCATTCAGGAACAGCTTCTTCCCCTCTGCCATCAGGGAGGTGGTACAGGAGCCTGAAGACACACACTCAGCGATTCAGGAACAGCTTCTTCCCCTCGGCCATCAGGGAGGAGGTACAGGAGCCTGAAGACAAACACTCAGCGATTCAGGAACAGCTTCTTCCCGTCCGCCATCAGGGAGGAGGTACAGGAGCCTGAAGACACACACTCAGCGATTCAGGAACAGCATCTGCCCCTCCGCCATCAGGGAGGAGGTACGGGAGCCTGAAGACACACACTCAGCGATTTAGGAACAGCTTCTTCCCCTCCGCCATTATGGAGGAGGTAAGGGAGCCTGATGACACACACTCAGCGATTCAGGAGCAGCTTCTTCCCCTCCGCCATCAGGGAGGAGGTACAGGAGCCTGAAGACACACACTCAGCGATTCAGGAACAGCTTCTTCTCCTCCGACATCAGGGAGGAGGTACAGGAGCCTGGAGACACACACTCAGCGATTCAGGAACAGCTTCTTCCCCTCTGCCGTCAGGGAGGAGGTACAGGAGCCTGGAGACACACACTCAGAGATTCAGGAACAGCTTCTTCCCCTCGGCCATCAGGGAGGAGGTACAGGAGCCTGAAGACACACACTCAGCGATTCAGGAACAGCTTCTTCCCCTCCGCCATCAGGGAGGAGGTACAGGAGCCTGAAGACACACACTCAGTGATTCAGGAGCAGCTTCTTCCCCTCCGCCATTAGGGAGGAGGTACGGGAGCCTGAAGTCACACACTCAGCGATTCAGGAACAGCTTCTTCCCCTCCGCCATTAGGGAGGAGGTACAGGAGCCTGAAGACACACACTCAGCGATTCAGGAACAGCTTCTTCCCCTCCGCCATCAGGGAGGAGGTACGGGAGCCTGAAGACACACATTCAGCGATTCAGGAACAGCTTCTTCCCCTCCGCCATCAGGGAGGAGGTACAGGAGCCTGAAGTCACACACTCAGCGATTCAGGAACAGCTTCTTCCCCTCTGCCATCAGGGAGGTGGTACAGGAGCCTGAAGACACACACTCAGCGATTCAGGAACAGCTTCTTCCCCTCGGCCATCAGGGAGGAGGTACAGGAGCCTGAAGACACACACTCAGCGATTCAGGAACAGCTTCTTCCCCTCCGCCATCGGGGAGGAGGGACAGGAGCCTGAAGACACACACTCAGCGATTCAGGAGCAGCTTCTTCCCCTCCGCCATCGGGGAGGAGGTATAGGAGCCTGAAGACACACAGTCAGCGATTCAGGAACAGCTTCTTCCCCTCCGCCATCAGGGAGGAGGTACGTGAGCCTGAAGACAGACACTCAGCGATTCAGGAACAGTTTCTTCCCCTCCGCCATCAGGGAGGAGGTACTGGAGCCTGCAGACAGACACTCAACGATTCAGGAACAGCTTCTTCCCCTCCGCTATCTGGGAGGAGGCAGGGGAGCCTGAAGACACACACTCAGCGATTCAGGAACAGCTTCTTCCCCTCCGCCATCACGGAGGAGGTACGGGAGCCTGATGACACAAACTCAGCGATTCAGGAACAGCTTGTTCCCCTCCACCATCAGGGAGGAGGTACGGGAGCCTGATGACACACACTCAGCAATTCAGGAACAGCTTCTTCCCCTCCGCCATCAGGGAGGAGGTACAGGAGCCTGAAGACACACACTCAGCGATTCAGGAACAGCTTCTGCCCTTCTGCCATCAAGGAGGAGGTACAGGAGCCTGAAGACACACACTCAGTGATTCAGGAACAGCTTCTTCCCCTCCGCCATCAGTGAGGAGGTACAGGAGCCTGAAGACACACACTCAGCGATTCAGGAACAGCTTTTTCCCCTCCGCCATCAGGGAGGAGGTACAGGAGCCTGAAGACACACACTCAGCTCATTCAGGAACAGCTTCTTCCCCTCTGCCATCAGGGAGGTGGTACAGGAGCCTGAAGACACACACTCAGCGATTCAGGAACAGCTTCTTCCCCTCGGCCATCAGGGAGGAGGTACAGGAGCCTGATGACACACACTCAGCGATTCAGGAACAGCTTCTTCCCGTCCGCCATCAGGGAGGAGGTACAGGAGCCTGAAGACACACACTCAGCGATTCAGGAACAGCTTCTGCCCTTCTGCCATCAAGGAGGAGGTACAGGAGCCTGAAGACACACACTCAGTGATTCAGGAACAGCTTCTTCCCCTCCGCCATCAGTGAGGAGGTACAGGAGCCTGAAGACACACACTCAGCGATTCAGGAACAGCTTTTTCCCCTCCGCCATCAGGGAGGAGGTACAGGAGCCTGAAGACACACACTCAGCTCATTCAGGAACAGCTTCTTCCCCTCTGCCATCAGGGAGGTGGTACAGGAGCCTGAAGACACACACTCAGCGATTCAGGAACAGCTTCTTCCCCTCGGCCATCAGGGAGGAGGTACAGGAGCCTGAAGACACACACTCAGCTATTCAGGAACAGCTTCTTCCCCTCCGCCATCGGGGAGGAGGGACAGGAGCCTGAAGACACACACTCAGCGATTCAGGAGCAGCTTCTTCCCCTCCGCCATCGGGGAGGAGGTACAGGAGCCTGAAGACACACAGTCAGCGATTCAGGAACAGCTTCTTCCTCTCCACCATCAGGGAGGAGGTACGGGTGCCTGAAGACACACACTCAACGATTCAGGAACAGCTTTTTCCCCTCCGCCATCAGGGAGGAGGTACGGGAGCCTGATGACACACACTGAGCGATTCAGGAACAGCTTCTTCCCCTCGGCCATCAGGGAGGAGGTACAGGAGCCTGAAGACAAACACTCAGCGATTCAGCAACAGCTTCTTCTCCTCCGCCATCGGGGAGGAGGGACAGGAGCCTGAAGACACACACTCAGCGATTCAGGAGCAGCTTCTTCCCCTCGGCCATTCGGGAGGAGGGACAGGAGCCTGAAGACCCACACTCAGCGATTCAGGAGCAGCTTCTTCCCCTCCGCCATCGGGGAGGAGGTACAGGAGACTGAAGACACACAGTCAGCGATTCAGGAACAGCTTCTTCCTCTCCACCATCAGGGAGGAGGTACGGGAGCCTGATGACACACACTGAGCGATTCAGGAACAGCTTCTTCCCCTCCGCCATCAGGGAGGAGGTACGGGAGCCTGAAGACAGACACTCAGTGATTCAGGAACAGTTTCTTCCCCTCCGCCATCAGGGAGGAGGTACTGGAGCCTGCAGACAGACACTCAACGATTCAGGAACAGCTTCTTCCCCTCCGCCATCAGGGAGCAGGTACAGGAGCCTGAAGACACACACTCAGCGATTCAGGAACAGCTTCTTCCCCTCCGCCATCAGGGAGGAAGTACGGGAGCCTGAAGACACACACTCAGCGATTCAGGAACAGCTTCTTCCCCTCCGCCATCAGGGAGGAGGAACGGGAGCCTGATGACCCACACTCAGCGATTCAGGAACAGCTTCTTCCCCTCGGCCATCAGGGAGGAGGTACAGGAGCCTGAAGACACACACTCAGCGATTCAGGAACAGCTTCTTCCCCTCCGCCATCGGGGAGGAGGGACCGGAGCCTGAAGACACACACTCAGCGATTCAGGAGCAGCTTCTTCCCCTCCGCCATCGGGGAGGAGGTATAGGAGCCTGAATACACACAGTCAGCGATTCAGGAACAGCTTCTTCCCCTCCGCCATCAGGGAGGAGGTACGTGAGCCTGAAGACAGACACTCAGCGATTCAGGAACAGTTTCTTCCCCTCCGCCATCAGGGAGGAGGTACTGGAGCCTGCAGACAGACACTCAACGATTCAGGAACAGCTTCTTCCCCTCCGCTATCTGGGAGGAGGCAGGGGAGCCTGAAGACACACACTCAGCGATTCAGGAATAGCTTCTTCCCCTCCGCCATCACGGAGGAGGTACGGGAGCCTGATGACACAAACTCAGCGATTCAGGAACAGCTTGTTCCCCTCCACCATCAGGGAGGAGGTACGGGAGCCTGATGACACACACTCAGCAATTCAGGAACAGCTTATTCCCCTCCGCCATCAGGGAGGAGGTACAGGAGCCTGAAGACACACACTCAGCGATTCAGGAACAGCTTCTGCCCTTCTGCCATCAAGGAGGAGGTACAGGAGCCTGAAGACACACACTCAGTGATTCAGGAACAGCTTCTTCCCCTCCGCCATCAGTGAGGGGGTACAGGAGCCTGAAGACACACACTCAGCTCATTCAGGAACAGCTTCTTCCCCTCTGCCATCAGGGAGGTGGTACAGGAGCCTGAAGACACACACTCAGCGATTCAGGAACAGCTTCTTCCCCTCGGCCATCAGGGAGGAGGTACAGGAGCCTGATGACACACACTCAGCGATTCAGGAACAGCTTCTTCCCGTCCGCCATCAGGGAGGAGGTACAGGAGCCTGAAGACACACACTCAGCGATTCAGGAACAGCTTCTGCCCTTCTGCCATCAAGGAGGAGGTACAGGAGCCTGAAGACACACACTCAGTGATTCAGGAACAGCTTCTTCCCCTCCGCCACCAGTGAGGAGGTACAGGAGCCTGAAGACACACACTCAGCGATTCAGGAACAGCTTTTTCCCCTCCGCCATCAGGGAGGAGGTACAGGAGCCTGAAGACACACACTCAGCTCATTCAGGAACAGCTTCTTCCCCTCTGCCATCAGGGAGGTGGTACAGGAGCCTGAAGACACACACTCAGCGATTCAGGAACAGCTTCTTCCCCTCGGCCATCAGGGAGGAGGTACAGGAGCCTGAAGACAAACACTCAGCGATTCAGGAACAGCTTCTTCCCCTCCGCCATCGGGGAGGAGGGACAGGAGCCTGAAGACACACACTCAGCGATTCAGGAGCAGCTTCTTCCCCTCGGCCATTCGGGAGGAGGGACAGGAGCCTGAAGACCCACACTCAGCGATTCAGGAGCAGCTTCTTCCCCTCCGCCATCGGGGAGGAGGTACAGGAGACTGAAGACACACAGTCAGCGATTCAGGAACAGCTTCTTCCTCTCCACCATCAGGGAGGAGGTACGGGAGCCTGATGACACACACTGAGCGATTCAGGAACAGCTTCTTCCCCTCCGCCATCAGGGAGGAGGTACGGGAGCCTGAAGACAGACACTCAGTGATTCAGGAACAGTTTCTTCCCCTCCGCCATCAGGGAGGAGGTACTGGAGCCTGCAGACAGACACTCAACGATTCAGGAACAGCTTCTTCCCCTCCGCCATCAGGGAGCAGGTACAGGAGCCTGAAGACACACACTCAGCGATTCAGGAACAGCTTCTTCCCCTCCGCCATCAGGGAGGAAGTACGGGAGCCTGAAGACACACACTCAGCGATTCAGGAACAGCTTCTTCCCCTCCGCCATCAGGGAGGAGGAACGGGAGCCTGATGACCCACACTCAGCGATTCAGGAACAGCTTCTTCCCCTCCGTCATCAGGGAGGAGGTACGGGAGCCTGAAGATACACACACAGCGATTCAGGAACAGCTTCTTCCCCTCCGCCATCAGGGAGGAGGTTCGGGAGCCTGATGACACACACTCAGCGA
>NW_026779773.1:0-73610 GCF_030144855.1 Hypanus sabinus
GAGAGAGAGAGAGAGAGAGAGAGAGAGAGAGAGAGAGAGAGAGAGAGAGACAGAGATGAGGCAAAAAAGAGGAAAAAACTTCTGGCGGGAATTGGATTTGAGTGGATGTCAGAGGGTTTAACTCTTTGATTCTTCGAGTAGGAGATTCTTGGGTGCGAGAAGGCACTGAACTGTTAGTTGATTTGTTTTCAGTTTAATTAAGTAAGTAGACAGTGTGTGAGTTAGGAAAGGCAGGTGATGGAGAAGGGATGCGCTCAGCCCGAAGATGTAGGGGAGTAGAAAGAAAAGGATAATAAATTTGAATGCATTGTTAGGGATGGAAAGAGAGGAGGGGGTGGAGAGTATCTTAAATGTATCTATTGTAATGCTAGGAGCATTGTAAGAAAGGTGGATGAGCTTAAAGCGTGGATTGATACCTGGAATAATGATGTTGTAGCTATTAGCGAAACATGGTTGCAAAAGGTGTGATTGGCAACTAAATATTCCTGGATTTAGTTGCTTCAGGTGTGATTGAGTAGGAGGGGCCAGAGGAGGAGGTGTTGCATTGCTTGTCCGAGAAAATCTTATGGCGGTGCTTTGGAAGGATAGATTAGAGAGATCCTCTAGGGAGGCTATTTGGGTAGAATTGATGAATGGGTAATGTGTAGCAACACTGATAGGAGTGTATTATAGGGCATTTAATGGGGTGCGTGAGTTGGAAGAGCAAATGTGTAAGGAGGTAGCAGATATTTGTAGTAAACTCAAGGTTGTGATTGTGGGAGATTTTAATTTTCCACACGTAGACTGGGAAGCTCACACTGTAAAAGGGCTGGATGGTTTAGAGTTTGTGAAATGTGTGCAGGATTGTTTTTTGCAACAACACATAGAATTACCGACTAGAGATGGGGCAGTGTTGGATCTCCTGTTAGAGAATGCGATAGGACAGCTGACAGATGTATGTGTTGGGGAGTACTTCGGGTCCAGTGATCACAATAGCATTAGCTTCAATATAATTAAGGAGAGGGACAGGACAGGACCTGGAGTTGAGATTTTTGATTGGAAAAAGGCTAACTTTGAGGAGATGCGAAGGGATTTAGAGAGAGTGGATTAGGTCGATGTTTTATGGAAAGGATGTAATAGAGAAATGGAGGTCATTTAAGGGTATAATTATGAGGGTACAGAATCTTTATGTTCCTGTTAGGTTGAAAGGACAGGTTAAAGGATTGAAAGCACCATGGTTTTCAAGGGATATTAGAAATTTTGTTCGAAAAAAGAGGAATGTCTACAATAGATATAGGCAGCATGGAGTAAAGGAATTGCTCGAGGAATATAAAGAATGTAAAAGGAATCTTAAGAAACAGATTAGAAAATCTAAAGGAAGATACGAGGTGGACAGGAAAGCTTCACTCTATGTCTCTCTGACCCCGGGAGTTTGTGATGGGACTGTGTAGAGGGCGAGTTACTCTGTGTCTGACCCAGGGAGTGTGTGATGGGACGGTGTGGAGGGAGATTCCCTCTGTGTCTGACCCCGAAAGTGTGTGATGGGAAGGTGTGGAGGGAAATTCACTCTGTGTCTGATCCCGGGAGTGTGTGATGGGGCCGTGTGGAGGAAGATTCTCTCTGTGTCTGACACCGGGACGGTGTCGAGGGAAATTCACTCTGTGTCTGCTCCAGGGAGTGTGTGATGAGACGGTGTGGAGGGAGATTCACTCTGTGTCTGACCCCGGGAGTGTGTGATGGGACAGTGTTGACGGGAGCTCCACTCTGTGTCTGACCCAACGTAACGGTGGTGGGACCGTGGGCAGGAGAGCTTCACTCTTTGACACTCTGACCCCGGGAGTGTGAGATGGGACGGTGTGGAGGGGGATTTAATTTGTGTCTGACGCGGGGAGTGTGTGATGGGACGGTGTGGAGGGAGATTCGCTCAGTGTCTGACCCAGGGAGAGTGTGATGGGACGATGTGGAGAGAGATTCACACTGTGTCTGACCTCGGGACTGTGTGATGGGACAGTGTGGAGGGAGATTCACTCTGTGTCTGAGCCCGGGAGTGTGTGATCGGACAGAGTGGAGGGAGAATCACTCTGTGTCTGACGCCGGGATTGATAGAATGGACGGTGTGGACGCAACTTTACTGTGTTTAGCGCAGTTAGTATGAGCAGGGACAGCGTTTTGGAAACTGGACGCTGTGTCTGATGACAATAATGTGTTTCGGAAGACTTTTTGGGAACTTCACTCTGTGTCTGCCAAGAGGATTATTTGATGGGACAGTGCAGAGGGTGCTTCACTCTGACTCTAAACCGCCGAGTCTGTGTGATCGGACGGTTCTGACTTATCTTCCCTTTACAACTGAAGCCTGCAATGTGTGATGGGCCTGTGTCAAATGATCTCAATATCTGTGCCTGACTACCGTCGTATGTACTGGACTGTGTAGAGAGAGATTCCCTGTTCATTGGCCCTATTTCTCAGAGCAGACGATGGGGCGAACTAACATTCCCTAACTCCGTTTCAAAGCATCTTGAAATAAATTCAATAGAGAAAGAGAGATGCTTAATATATCCACAAGGGAGTGAATATCCCTCCATTGAATCCGATTTTATACTTCGGGGTTCAGAGACACAGAGTAGCTCTCTCCACTCCGTCTCACCACATATACCCGGTATCAGTCAGGGACTGAATCTGCGTCCGCACCGTCCTATCACAAAATCCAGGGGTCAGACACATATTGAAGCTTCCTGCAAACCGTTCATCACACACTCCCGATGTCAGACACAGAGTGAATCTCTCTCCACACCATCCAATCACACACTCCCGGAGTCAAATACCTGGTGAGGCTCTCTCCACAGAGTCACAATGCACAATCCCGGTATCAGCCACAGAGCGAAGGTCCTTACACACTGTCCCATCACACCCATCCAGCATCAGACGCAGGGTGAGGCTGATTCTACACCGTCCCATCACACACTCCCTGAGTCAGACACAGAGTTTAGCTCCCTCCACATCGTCAGATCACACACCCCAGGTGTCAGAGACACGGTCAAACTCCTTGCAGACTGTTGGTGCTATTTCTGCACATTTCCACCAGATATAGATCTCTCGGTCCTCAGCTTATCTACGTCTCTGCAGCACAGGCAGGTCGTGTGGTTTCACGCCTTTTTCTCCCAGTGACTGCCAATTCACCAGCCCTCCACAGCTCTCACTCCCCTCCCCCTCCCTCCTCAGTTCTACCTCTGGTCCCACATACACTTATTATCTCTGAGACAGACAGACTGTTGGAGAGTACAGGAACGGTGAAGTGCTGGTGATTGGTGAGAGGGAGAGAGTGAGTGAAGAGGGAGAATCGCTCCGTTTCTGAATCTGTTACTGTGTTATCGAACTCTGAGGCGGCAGATTCCCTGTGTCTGACACCGGGTGTGTTTGTGCCGAGGGCGCTAGCTCTCTCTCTCTCTCTCACACACACATGCAAACACACATACACACACACACACACACACACACACACACACACACACACACACACACACACACACACTCACCCCGCTTCGTTGCCCGACGTCACACGCCTGAGCAGTCCCGCCTCTCTTAACTCCGAGAAGAAAAAAATCAAAATGGCTCCCGCCACACACCCGTTCTGATCCTCAGTCTTCCTATTCCAATTAAACCCGAATCAGGAGTTACGTAATTATTAAATCTTCCCCCGCTTCACTTTCGATGTCACACGCCTGCGCAGTACCGCATTTCTTAACTCCGATGAGAAGAAGAAAAAAATCAAAATGGCTCCCGCCGCACTCCCGTTCTGATACTCAGACTTCCTTCTCCAAATGTGGGAACTGACATGGTCTGTGGGAAGAGAGTGCGAAGAGGGAGTCTTTTGATGGTTGACTCAGAACTTTCGGAGAAGGATCGGCATTTGGATTATTTGGGGACTCGCACGGGGCCGTGAGGTGAGTGTGGGAATTGCAAATATTTTGGGTACTACCACGGGGCCGTGGGGAGAGAGTGGAGCTATGGAGTTCTTTTGGGAACTGACCAGTTTGTTGGAGAGAGTGAGGCAGTGGGAACACTTTGGGGCATGGCACATGTCTGTGGAGACAGAATGAGGGAGGAGTTTACTTTGGGGACAGATACAGATCTGTGGGGAGAGAATGGTTCTGTGGGAGTACTCTGGGGACTGAGACACGTCTGTGGGGAGAGCATTGCAAGCGGGAGATCTTTTTGTGATTGACACAGGTCTCTGAGAACAGGGTTGAGTTGACACGAGCCTGAGAGGAGAAGGTTGGGTACTGTTATTATTCTGGTCTCTGACACCGATCTGTGAGTAGAGAGTGGGACAAGGGATAACTTTGGTGACTGACACAGGGCTGCAGGGAGAGTGGGTCAGTGGGAGTATTCTGGAGACTGACACAGGGTTGTGCTGGGAAACTGGCGTTGTGGGCAAGTTTGGGGTGCCACAGGTCAATGGCGAGGGAGGGTATCAATGGTTTTGTGGACTGACTGGAGGGCTGCGTGGGAGGTAAGGGTTAGATTAATCTTGTAGGTTAAAGGGTCATCACCAGATCATGAGTTGAAGGGTCTGTACTGTTGTATTTTCTGTTACTGTTTGCATAAGCCATGAACCTACTATCGTGAGTGTAGCACTGGATCCGATCAGCTGCTTTGGGAAGCAGACAGCTCTTGGCACAGGGGTCGTTGTGACTGGGAAATGGGTGGCACTGTACCTCTGAAACTGGTCGTGGGACTGACAGCTGGAAGTGTATTGAAATTGTTTACCCCTCTTTGGCAGGAAAGTGGCTTCGAATATCCTGTATCGGATGTGCGATGGAGACTTTGAATACGGTGTATGTAGTCAGGTTCGTTATCATTTCATTTGTGAGAAGTCTGCACCTTTGTGCCATGATATTTCTGAAAAGATCCGGGGTCTCTGTCAACAACCAGTGGGACCGACTTGAAAATAATTATAAAACACTCTTTCTCCTCCATTTCTCTTAATCACTCGCACAACCTCTTCCGCGCTGCTGCCCCTCGCCCTTACCCTGTTCTCCTCTTTCCTTCTATCGCAATCTTACTCACAATCTTGCCCTCTCTTTACTCGCGTCAGTATAAAGTTTCACTCTCATTCCTCTCTTGTCTCGCCTCCTGTTTCATTCCCATTTTCCTCACCCCGCTTTCTTGCCTTACTCTCCCCCAATTCCCCGTTCTGTTCCCGGTTTCTCCCTCGATTTTCTTCTAAGTCTCTACCTACTCTCCCCATCCTACTGTGTCCCTTTTATCTAACCCAGCTCGCTCCCCGTTTCTGTCTTTAGCTACTCTCACCTCGATCATGTGCGTTAATGTTCTAGATACCCCAGTCCTGGGGAAATAGAGTGCACGCATTCGCCTATTCTGTGTCTCTCGTGGTTTTGTACACCTCTGTAAGGTCACCGAAAAAAGTCTCAGAATTCCCATTATCGCTCCATAACTCAATCCCTCCTGTCCCGGCAGCATCCTCGGAAATCTCCCTCTGCAATCTTTACAGTTCGTTGAGATTTTTCTTCGAGCAAGGCAAGCAGAACTGAACTCCATACTCCAACTGCGGCCTGACCCACGTCATCTGCAACTGCAACGTGACCTCCGACTCCCGTGCTCAGTGTCCTGACTGATGAAGGCCAGCGTGTCAAATGTCCTGTCCACCTGTATCGCATCTTTTCTACCGGATTCACGATCTGTTTTATTATCTCTGACTTAGACCACCTGAGGTTTGTTCTTTTGAAGGATCAGTAGGGCGCAAGTATGTAAAATCCTTGTCAAATGCAAAAAGCTAATAAATGCCGCAAAAATGTGCAGGTGGTGCTGATGCGTTCAAGGATGTGCTGGCGGAGGGGAAGAAGGTGTTCCTGGTTTTCAGTCACCTGTTCGTCGTCAACCCTCCTTCCCTGCCGACCATCCTTGTCACCGTCATCCACAACTTCCCCTACAGCCCTCCCTGATTCCACCACCGCCATCATCTTCCACACACCCTGTCTCCGCCATCCCTCCGTCCCCTGCACTCGGTGCCGTCTCCGTTATCTCCTCCTTCCCCAGCTCCTCACACCGTCTCCCTGACCCGTTCCATCCACTGCAGGTATACCAGGTTTCCACTAACGCTCTTCCTCCTCTGCACGTCTCCCTCTTTGTGTTTATATGGAATTATTTGGAGGAAGGGGGAAAGGTGACGTTTGGTGTGACACCACCCAGCCCCCTTCCACCGGATGTCGGTCTCTCGGTTCTGAGCCTCTGCACTGTTCTGTGTGAACAGGCCGATGACTTCGTTCGATAACACTTCGTCCCAGTGACTGATATCTCACCAGCACGCCCGGTCTCCAACCAAAACCACCCTCTCTTCCAATTCTCTCCTGTCCCCTGCACATTTAATGAACAGAAACACTCCGAGCCGGACTCACAATTTAAGACAACTGGAACGGCGGAGTTCTGTGGATTGGTGACAGCTTCAGAACATGGGAGTTTCTGAAGGGACCCAGGGGGAGTAAGCTTCAATTTGTGTCTGAACCCGGGTGTGTGCGATAGGAAGCTCGGGAGAAAGCGTCACCCAGTGTCTAACTTCAGGAGAGTGTGATGGGACTGTGTGGAAGGAGCTTCAGTCTGTGTCTGAACATAGGTGTGTTGGATGGGAAGGAATGGAGAGATTTTCACTCAGTGTTTGAATGGGTGTGTGTGTGTGTGTGTGTGTGCGCGCGCGTGCCTGTGTGTGAGAGAGAGAGAGAGAGAGAGAGAGAGAGAGAGAGAGAGAGAGAGAGAGAGAGATGAGCAGGAGTAGAGGGTAAGAGGGTAAGAGTGGTGTCGGGAAATTGGATTTGAGTGCAAGTTAGATGGTCTATCTCTTTGAATCTTCAAGGATGAGACTTGGGGGAGAGAAAACACAAAACAGGTAATTGGTTTGTTTTCAGTTGAAATGTTGTTTCTAACTGTGTAATCGCACCATCAGAGCCTGGCAGGAGAGTTGAATGCTTGCCTTGAAGGTTGTGGGAACGAGATTCCTCGACGGTATTTTGATCAGTATATAGGTAGTTAAAAGGTGTCTGTTCTCCAATAGTATGTATCTGCAGGTGTAGCCAAAATTAGAAATAATACTGACTTTAAAATGTGGTTAAAGAGTTAAGGTTGGATCGAGGTCTTCTGATATGTGCATCATCAGCTCTCTTGCTCGGAAGGTGCGACTTCTACAGACGAGACAGTTTCATTTCATTTCAATTCAATTCAATTTAAGTTCAATTGCAGTTTCATCGCACATGTATGCCCATATGTATATACAGTCAGGACCAAGCTGCAGATACAATACCAACTCCCACACGCGGCAAAAGCGCACATAATATCCATAAAATAGAAAGATAGCAAACATATGTAGGATATCAGTAAAATACAATCACGCATTACGTACACACGCATACAGTCGCGCGCACACACACACACAACTTGAGGTCCCAGGCACTTTAAAAGCCAACGAAATCTACAAACTACAACGACTGAGCGAACACTTGGGGGCAGCACAGAGCCCACCCCATCACTTAAATCTCAACCCGTCTTCGTCAACCTCTCCTTATCCTGCACTACACCCTGTCTCTGTCACAGACTCCTTACACAACAACAAATCACTTACAGTCAGATCTCCCTCCCTTACAGAGTGCCACGTCTCCGTGACCCATTCCCTCCTCCCCTTATCGCCTACCTTCGGGGGGGAGGCAACTCACATGTCTCCGTTACCTCCCTAATCCTCTAAAACTATCCCAATGTCGGTCGCCGCCCCAGGCAATTACGTTCACAGGCAATTGTGGGGACTACGAGGGAGATATGGCGTCTGTTGCTACACCTCCCGCTTTCCACTGGATATCTCGCACCAACTCCTGAGCGTCTCCACAATTCTGCACGCACAGGCGGGCCGAGTGGTTCCAACACCAATGGAATGAGTGACTACAATCTCACCACATTTTAACTGGCCTCCCCTCTCCTGCCGATCTTTCTTCTTCCATTACCACGCCATCCGGTCACACACAGACACTCACACCTACTCCGAGAGTCCCACACAATTCGAGAGTTCTCGCCAAATTCGGATTGGGCAGACCGAAGAAGGTAGGGAGCTGCGCAATGTTTCTGACTGCACCCCACCGTGACAGCGACACGTCTTTTATCGTGACACCAAAGCAAGGACACGCCCTGCCTCGTAGCACTGACACACCCCTCCCCGTCTGCATTATCCCCTTGTCTCCATTAACGCTTCCGATCTCCCTGACTCACGCCCTTGCCTGCACAACTGCAATTCTCCGTCATCCCTTAACTCCACTAAGCCCCCACACCCGTCTCCGTGACCAACTCTGTCCCCAAGAGAACTCTACATCGTAGTGTTTAAACCTGCCCCCTTCCACGGTTATTAATCTTTCGGTTCTGAGTCTCTCCACAGCTCTAAATGCACAGGCCGATCGGGAGGACCGACAGCACACGCTCCAAAGTCTCCAACCAACTGCCTTCCTCCCTCTTCCCTCAGCAGATCACCGGGTCACACTCATACACAATCCGCGAGAGACACCGACAATTTGGGACTATTGAACGCCACAGTGCTGAGTAATGATGAAAGGGGAGAGTGGGGGACGGAGGGAATTTCGCCTTGTTTTTACTCCGGTTGAGTATGAGGATGGAGGAGATTCTCTATCTGCTGGTGTGGCCAGAAATAGAAAGAACATTCAGGTTAGCACATAGCTGAAGCGTCAGAGTCGGAAGGAGGTCTTCAGATATCCGGATGATTGGGCGCTCTTCCAAGGAAGGTGCGACCTCTACAGGCGAGACGGTCTCATTTCATTTCAGTTAAAAGTTTATGACGTCAAAAAGCGGACGGAACTAACGGGTGACATTACTCGGCAGAGATAATGTCACCGCAGTGCTCAGTCAGGACAGACATGAGAACTATTAAAATTTAGGCAGATGGTTGGAAATGAGGAATAAGAACATGTACTTGGGGGTAATTTTATATAATTACGAGAGACACAGGTAGACCAGACATCAGGTATATTTTTCTTTTCGGGAGCGGCGTAGGCTGAGAACAGACAGGCAGACAGACAGACATACTTCATTGACCCAGAGGGAAATTGGGTTTCGTTACAGTCGCACCAAACAAGAATAGCGTAGAAATATCGCAATATAAACAATAAATAATAAATTAATCATGCCAAGTGGAAATAAGTCCAGGACCCGCCTATTGGCTCAGGGTGTCTGACCCTCCGAGGGATATTTGTAAGTTTTGATAGCCACAGGCAGGAATGACTTCCTAGGACGCTCAGTTTTGCATCTCGATGGAATGAGTCTCTGGCTGAAAGTACAAGTTGACATGCAAATTGGACAGCATCCTCTATTCAGAAACCACCGTCAGAGAGTTCAGTTCCACCCCACAACATCATCGGCCTTACGAATGAGGTTGTTGAATCTGTTGGTGTCTGTTACCCTCGGCCTGCTGCCCCAGCAAACAACAGCAAACATGATAGACTCCACAGACTCCATAGTCTCCGCAGACGCCACAGACTCGATAGGCCACCACAGACTCGTAGTACATCGGCAGCATCGTTCGGCAGATGATGAAGAACCTCATTCCCTCATTCTCCTGAGGGAGTAGAAGAGAGCAGATAGAAGTCTGTATCAATTCGGGGACAGAGATAGACCTGTACATTTCTCCCCAGGGATGGGAATTTCGGATACTGCTGAGTTGACGGTGAGAGGGGGGATGCTTACAGGAGCTGTTGTTCACACTCAAAGCGTGTTTTTGGACGTTGCTGCCAAGGGTGCTGGGTGAGACAGATCGACAGCGGCGACTTAGTATTTCTTTGAAAGGCACATGGATATACAGGCAATGGACAGAAAAGACAGAAAGGATTTAGCTTAATTGGTTTAGCATAAGGTTACGGACAGAATGGTCTCCTTTCCTCTGCTGTCTCATTTCACTGCCCTGGAGGAAGGTGGGAAGAGCCGGGGTGGGGTAGAGCAAAAAATATGACCATGAATTCACAAAGACAAGGAACGAGTATTCCGCAGATGACGTGGGCAGTGAACGACCCACAAGGAGAGACAGATCTGACCCGCATATGGCTAATCTGCGTTTCAACAGCGAACTTCATTATCCCGGGTATATTCTTGAGGATTCATGGTGAGTTTCACACCGGTTCGAACGACCAAACCACAGTGAATAAAAATGGCCACTGAAACAGAGACACCTTTCCAACATTAAACCGAAACACCCATCACCGTGAGACCAACACACCTCTCACTGTAACACCGGCATTCCTCTCACGGTGACACAGACACACTACTCACCATGACCACGCGATTGTGTGATGAGTCGGTGCGGAGGGACATTCACCCGATGTCTGACACCAGGAGTGTGTGATGGGACAGTGAGGAGGGAGATTCACTCTGTGTCTGAAACCGGGAGTGTGTGATGGGACGGTATGGAGGGATATTTACTCTGTGTCTGACCCCGGGATTGTGTGATGGGACGGTGTGGAGGGAGGTTCACTCTGTGTCCGAAAGCGGGAGTGTGTGAAGGGACGGTATGCAGACATCTTCACTCAACGTTTGAATCTGAGTGTGCCTGTGTGTGTTTGATGAGCCAGAGTCGAGGGATAGAGTTGCCGGCAATTGGATTTGAGTGGAAGTTAGTGGTTTTATCTCTTTGAATCTTTAAAGAGGAGGGTCTTTGGCGAGGAAAGGTAAAAGAACAAAAACTGCTGTTTTTTTTCAGTTTAATTATTGTTTCTCTCTTTATAATCACACAGTCAGAGCAGTATCAGGGTCTGGCAGGAGACTTGAACGCCGCTCTTGCGAGATGTGGGAAGCCATGGAGACATCCAGAGCCCCTGACAACTTCACCTGTAAGAAGCTGAGGGGGTGACAGCGAGGACATATAGAAAATTATTAACAAGTGAAGGATGCAGGAAACTGGGTGACCGTGAGGAAGGTGACAGGGGTTAAATAGGCAGCAGAGTCCCCTTGTGGCCAACCCTTTCAATAACAGGTAGACATCTTTGAATACTTCCGGATGGGAGCAGAGAGGTACAAATGACTTTACAGTGGAAAGTCTCATTAGTCATATCTCTAACAAACTATGTCTGTTTGGCACAGAAAGTGTTGTCTTTGTCAGGGAACTGTAAAGATGTACTGTGGACGAGTACTAGATTCCACGATGCTATGTGGTCGTTATCTTGGCCAATATCTAGTTAGAAAAAGGGATCATTTTCTCTAATCTCATGTATGTGCAGGTGAGGACAAAATTAGAAAGAACATTCAGTTTAAAATGTGGCTAAAGAGGTGGAGTTGGAACGAGGACTTCTGATATGTGTATCACTGTGTTATCTCCCTTGGAAGGTGCGTCCTCTACAAGCGACACGGTTTCATCTTATTTCAATTCAATTAAATTTGAGTTTAATTGCAATTCCATCACACATGCGTGCCCATGAACACAGCCAGGACCAATCTGCAAAACGCAATGCGAACTCACGTAATATGAATGAAATAGAAAGATAGAAAGCACCTGCAGGATTTCAGTAAAATACTTTCACGCATTGTGTGCACATGCACACATGCACGCGCACGCGCGCATATATATCAGCAGCATGAGGTCCTCGGCGGTTTAAAAGCCACCGACACCGACAGACTACAACAGCTGAACTTGTCTTCTGCCAAGCGAACGCTCGGGGGCAGCACAGAGTCCTGCCTGGAGGACGAGCCACACCGCTCCACGCTGTTCGGCCCCTTCATTTTCTCCGCCATCCAATAACTCTCACAGTGGAACTAATGTCCCAGCGGGAAGGTTTGCCATTAAAATAGGGGTCGTTGTATTGTTTAATCTGGAGTTGCGGAAGGATGATAACCAGAATGATTGAAACGATGGTGGTGTCATTGTCGGGACAGATGTTGTTAAGACCTCAGACAAAGTCAGGAAGCAAAACGTTGAGCCTGCTGGGACTCATGTTCGGAGCGGCGTACGTTTCAAAGCAGTAAGTACCGTACGGAAGGCAGATGAGCTCATGGTAGGGGCCAGCGACTGGAAACATGACAGTTTAGCCATTAGTAAGACTTGGTTGCAGGAGGGGCAGGTCTGTTAGCTCAACCTTCCAGTTTACCGTTGTTTTAATCGTGATAGCGCATGCATAATTTAGGCAGAGTCGAGGCTTTCAAGACTGAACTGAGGAATAAGAAAGGTATGATACCGTCCATGGGTTTACATTATTATGTTTCAGAGCCGACAGGCAATGTTCCAGATTTTTAGACCCCTGCTCAGTTATTGGAGGTTACGTGACATTTGACCTGCGTACCAAGCAGTTTCTCGTATTCTTTCTCTCCTTCCACTTCCTCTATCTCATCTCCCTATTACCCGCCTTCCCCCTCCTTCGGCTCCTCAACCCTCCGTCACTTTTTCGCCCTCCCCCCATGCACCCTCGTTCAATTCCCGCTCTCTCCCTCCACATCTTTCCTCTTCCTTTCTCCCCGATTCCTTTTCCTTTCCTCTCCCTGTTTAGTGAGGTACCATCCATTGTTTCATTGTGCAGAGATTTCCACAAGTTCAACACTCTATGAGAATAACACTTCGTTCTCATCTCCGTCCTAAATCTCCCACCCCGCATCCTGAGGCTATGCCCCTTCTGTCTAGTCTGACCTGCAGTGAACACTGCCTCTGTCTTATCTATCTATCCCTTTCATAATTTTATATGCGTCTATAAGATCTCCTCTCATCCTTCTGAATTCCAGCGAGTACAGTCCCAGGTGACACAATCTCTCCTTGCTCTGCACAGGGCCTTGGAACATGTGCACAATAACAAGACCTACGTTAGGCTGCGGTTTACTGACAGCAGCTCAGTGTGATAGTAATCATTTCCCAAGTTCTAATCAGCAGGCTCCAAATCCTGGGCCTCGGTATCTCCCTCCACAAGAGAATGTGTGACTTCCTCAGACAGACAGACGGGCATACCAATCATGCCAAGGGGAAATATGTCCAGGACTAGCCTATTGGCTCAGGGTGCCTGGCACTCCGAGGCAGGAGTTGTAAAGTTTGATGGCCACAGGTAGGAACGACTTTCTATAACGCTCAGTGTTACATCTCGGTGGAATGATTCCCTGGCTGAATGTAATCCTGTGCCTAACCAGTACATTATGGAGAGGATGGGAGTCATTGTCCAAGATGGCATGCAACTTGGACAGCATCCTCTTTTCAGACACTACGGTCAGAGAGTACAGTTCCACCCCCACAACATCATCGGCCTTACGAATGAGTTTGTTGATTCTGTTGGTGTCCGCTACACTCATCCTGCTACCCCAGCACACAACAGCAAATATGATGGCACTGGCCATCACAGCCACGTAGAACGTCCTCAGCATCGTCCGACAGATGTTAAAGGACCTCATTCTCCTCAGGAAATTGAGACGGCTGTGACCCTTCTTATCGGGAAACCACAGTCAATGTAGATCTGTCATAACTGTTCCAAGCTACAGGGAGTGTTGAAGACAGCTTAGTGTAATGGGCAAATACGTACAACCGAGTACCGTGTGGAGATGTGTGTGGTCATACACTTTGGATGAAGAAATACAAGTATAAAAATTTGCCTAAGTGGGGAGAAGAGTCAAATATCTGCTGCGCAAATGTATTTGGGAACCCTGTTGCACGATTCCCTGATGGTTGACTTACAGATGGAGTCGGTGGTGAGGAAGTCAAATCGAATGTTCGCATTAATTTACAGAAGGCGGGAATATACAGCAAATGCAAGGATATAATCTTAAGGCTTTAAAAGACACAGGTGAGGCCTGATTTGGGGGAACGGGAGTAGACTTGTTTTCCTTAGAAAAATAATTATAGGAAAGATGTCAGCAAAATAGAGAGAGTACCGAGAAGATGTACTAAAATGTTAGCTGGGTTTCAGTACCTAAATTACAGGGAAATGTTTATCAAGTTGGGCCTTTATTCGTTGGAGCGTAGAAGGTTGAAGGGGAACTTGATAGAGGTATTTAAAATTATGACGGGGATATATAGAGTTGACGTGGAAAGGCTTTTCCATTGAGAGGAGGGGAGATTCAAACAAGAGAACAGGAGTTGAGAATTAGGGGGCAAAAGTTTAAGAGTAACATGAGGGGAAATGTCTTTACTCGGAGAGTGGTAGCTGTGTGGAACGAGCTTCCGGTAAGTGTTAGAGGCAGATTCGGCATTGTCATTTATAGTAAAATTCGATATTTATATGGACAGAAAAGGAATGGATGATTTTGGGCTGAGTGCGGGTGCGTGCCAGTGGGACTTGGTGACGCTAGAAGGACAGAGATGGCCTGTTTCCGTGCTGTAAGTGTTGTAAAAAGGTGTAGTAACAAACCCCAATAAGTGCTACTGCACCTCTCCCACTCCTCAAATACACTATAATTGCCTCGCTAGAGGAGCCCTAGGCTTTGGAGTGTGTTCCACGTGGGTGAAGGAAAATGATTCCGGGATTGAAACGCTTGTCACAGGAGGAGCGTTTGATCTGGGACTGTCCTGAATGGAATTCAGAAGAATGAGGGGTGCCCTCATTGAACCCTATTGGATGTTGAAGATCTTGATAGAGTAGCTGTGGAGAGAAGACTTCCTAAGGTGGGGGTCAAGGGGATACTGAAACTAACAAACACGGCCTCAGGACAGAGGGATGTCAATTTACAACAGAGATTGGGAGGAATTTATTTTGCCAGAGACGGGTGAATCTGTGGAATCCGTTGCTACAGGCGGCCGTCGACGAGACGTTCCTGGGCATATTTCAGACAGAGAGTGATAGATTCCTGACTAGGCAGAGCATAAGGGGATACGGAGCGAAGGCTGGACATTGGGAATACGGGTGCATTTGGTATGATCAAATGTTGGACTGACCCGATGGAACAAATGGCTTAGTTCTACCATTCTGTGGTATGATGGTATTTGAGGTTCCTGAGATACGTGGTATCAGCATCTCAGAGGGTCCACACTGGGCACAACACATTCACGTAACATGAAAAACGTGTCATGTTCCTTACAGAACAGCCTCAGGAATCCAGGTTTTAGCACCCCCATTCCTCGGAGAGTAGATGCGGTCACTTTCCCTTTAAGACTCAGACTGCCAATTATTGTCGGCCAGTGTTCCTTCATGGAATGTCTGTCGGTGACGGCCTCTCGCCGAGCACTCAGTGCTCAACCGTACGGGATCAATTTCTTGTACTGCTGTTTGTGACTTTATCTTTGGATTTCATCACTGTGGTCTTGTTTATTTCGAGTCTGAGCCGGAGTGTCTCTACTCGACCCCTACCTTCTCCACCATCCATATCTCTCTCGGTACAGAGTGGATTGCAAGGTTAGGGGTTTGAGGGGATGTGGTCTGTCATTGAAGACTCGCGAATTTCTCCGGATGTACTGTGGAGAGCGTTCTGACATGTCGCATTGCCCGCTGGTGTGGAGGCTGCAACGCAGAGGGTCGCCAGAGGCTGCAGAGGGTTCCAGGCTCAGCCAACCAATCACAGGCACAATACACCCCCCCCCCCGCTCCACCGAGGACATGTTCAAGAAGGAATGCGTCGGGAAGATCGCATACATCAGCGAAGAACCTCTCCAGCCGGGAAATACCCTGTGCTCATTGGCACCATCAGGCGCCAGTAAACTCGACAATTTACAAACAGTTGCTTCCCCTCCGCTAATAAGATTGTGAACGCTCTCTAAACACTGAAGCACTCCCTCGGTATTCACCTTCATTGCAGTATTATTTAATTCTCCCAATTTACGTTAATTTTACATCTTTGTACCGTACCGGGGTCACGTTGAAGTTGTACAAGGCTTCACTGAGGCCGCCCTTGGAGGGCGGTGTTCAGTTCTGGTCGCCACTGAACTGGAAAGGCTGCAGAGGGAGATTAACAGGATGTTGCCGGGTCTCGAGAGTCTGGGTTCTGGTGAGAAGGCAAGAATGATGTGTCTGTGTACCTTGGACCATGGATATGAAGCCAGGATGGGTACAGATAGAGTGAATACGCAGAGTCCATTTCCCCTGGGTTGAGGAATTGAGAGTCAAAGTGCACAGAATTGAGATAAGAGTATTTGGAGAGAACGGAGAGAGAAGAGGCAGAGAATGGGGTCCGACGGGAAGAGGAGGGGTGGAATGGGAATGAGTTAGAGAGAAGAGGAAAAAGCGGTGTAGAATGGGAGATTAAAAGGGGGAGCGGGGAGAGCGGGGCAGAGAGGTATGGATCAGAGAGGGAGCGTGGTGGGGGAGAATGGGGATACTAGTAGAGGAGGAGAGTGGGGTAGGAAGGAGGGGAAGAGAAATTGGAAAGAGCTGAAAGAATGGGGGTTTGAGAGTGGGGTAGATAGAATGGGGAGAAGTGGGGTGAATTCATTTGGCTGAAGTCGGCCCGACAGGCTGTTTACAGAGACATTGGATCTCTTCAGGAACATCCGGGTACAAATGCGTTGACTTCTCGCAGATGAATCTGTGTTTCATGTTGCAACTGTTAATATAACTCCAACCGGACGAGTCACACTTACTGCAGGTGGGCGGTCTGTTAAACGTCTTGTACAGAAGATTAGAGACCAGATTCCTATCAAAGAGGTGAGACAACTTGAACTGAGACAAAACAGATCCAGCAGACAACCGGAGACGTCGCCAAACCAATCCCTCTCATCTGCGCTCTCCCCACAGCCCCTTGCCAGCCTCTGAACTCATCCCATGATACTGCGCTTTCCCCACAGTTCCGGGCCATTGGCCGTACGAATCCCACGACACCACACTCCCCTACAATCCCGACTCAGTTCCCAAATTTACCCACATCTCCACCCCTCCCGAAAACCCTGCGTCAGTCAACGAACGAATCCCAATGTCCCACTCCCCACACAGCCCGCTGTCAGTCTCCAAATTTATCCCATTGACCCACTCTCTCCCCACGACCGCGTGTCATTCCCACACCAGCGACCAGTAACTGTGCAAACCTCACCCGTATCTGCATTTTCCAATCCAGTAAGTTCCGAATCGATGGCCGATAGAGATGGAAACAAAATCCTGTGAAATAAAATCCTTTCGATTAATGTGCATTAACGCCCTGGGAAATGTTGCACTGCTAATGTAATGGCTTCTCTGTAGCAGCAGTGTGTTTGTGTTCTGACGAGAGATAACGGAGGCTTGGGAATGTGTGACATCCCATGATGGGAGGAGTTTTCTTTCCTGTGAGCCCGAGAGCGAGGGACTCGCGGGCTTTTGTTCGGCAGAAGATGGAGAGAGAAGATGCCAGAACGGGGTAATCGTAGACTGCAGGCCTGAGCGGACTTGGAATGGGGTCGGGAGTCGACCACGCCCGGGGGAAATCGATGGAGAACGGACGGACGGGAAAACAGTGAGCACCAAGGAGCGCATTGGACTGTTTCGTTAAAATGGGCCCTTTTTCTCTTTGTTTTCTGTACTAACCCTGTAGTCAAAGGAAGAATCATAAAGCCGATTCGTTTAATTGCAAATGCTGTACAGTGCGATATTTCGTGGGATTGATTTGTAACCGGGCATCACATCACGCAGCATCCACAAAATCGTGCTTTTTCATTTTGACAGGGCCGGAGGCATTATCGCCCCCCGACCCCCCTCCCTCCATGTATAACCACAGGAACATGAGAAGAGATGGCACAGAGATGGATTTACCCACTGTCTGATCGCAGGAATGTGTGATGGGACGGCGTGGAGGATGCTTCTCTCCCTGTCTGATGCCGGGAGTGTGTGACAGGACGGAGCAGAGGGACTCCATTCGGTCACACTAAAGAAAAAATCTTATGTAGCTGGACCGCGGAGACAATTCTGACAGGCTGCATCACTGTCCGGTATGGAGGGGCCACTGCACAGGACAGAAAGCAAGTAGGGAAGGTTGTAAATATAGTCAGCTGCATCCTGGGCATTAGTCTAGTAGACTACAGAAGCCTGAAGGCATACACTCATTGATTTAGGAACAGCTTCTTCCCCTCTGCCATCCGGTTCCTGAATGGACGTTGGACGCTTTGGACACGAACTCACTTTTTATAATGTACACCATCTGCTTCTTTCCCACATTGTCAATAATCTATTCAATCCAATAATTCAATAAATTCAAGATTTCAATAATCTGTACGTGATTTATTTATTTATATTATTTAATTATCATATTATTATTTATTATATTTTCTCTCTCTGCTAGATTAAGTATTGCATGGAAATGCTGCTACTAAGTTAATAAATTTCACATCACATATCGATGATAATAAATCTGATTCTGGAGGGAGATTCACTCTGTGTCTGACCCCGGGAGTGTGTGATGGGACGGTGTGGAGGGAGATTCACTCTGTGTCTGACCCCGGGATTGTGTGGTGGGTCAGTGTGGATGGAGATTCACTCTGTGTATGACCCCGGGAGTGTGTGATGGGACGGTATGGAGTTAGATTCACTCTGTGTCTGTCCCCGGGAGCGTGTGATGGGACGGTGTGGATGGAGATTCACTCTGTGTCTGACCCCGGGAGAATGTGATGATTCGGTGTGGAATAATTCAATCTATGTTAGACCCCGGGTGTCACATACCTCTTCTTCGTTTGAATTCATTTCAAAGAGCCTTGCATCGAAGTTTGAACAATGTCCCCTCGCACTATCATAAGATTTCTCCTCGGAGGATACGAAATAACACCGATCTTCCTTTTCACTCCAGTTCTGAGGGCATGTTTGTTCTGCAAATCAGGAACAAAACACAGTGAATCTGCTTCCATAACTGCCATTGCACCGACGAGGATCAGAAAAAGTCAACCTCCGTCCACAACGTCCCATCCCGGATTCAGACAGCAGGTGTCGCTTCTATCACACAGTCCCGTCACGCAAACCTCCGGCCAGACACAGAGTGAACTTTCGTCCGCACAGTCCCATCCCACACTCCAGAGTGAGGCTCCTTGCACACCTTCCATTCACACCTACTCGGATCAGCCGCAGAGTAAAGTTCCCTGTACACCGTCCCATCACACACTCCGGAGGTGAGACATTGAATGAAGCTCCCACCACACCGCCTCATCACATACTCATTGCAATAGACAAAGAGTAAAGTTGCTTCCACACCAACTCTTCACCAAATCCCAGGGTAATATAAAGAGTGATTCTCCTTCCACAACATTTCAACACACAGCACGTTCTCAGTCACAGAGTGGTGCACTTCCACACTGTCCCTTCACACACCACAAGATAAGATTCTCCCTCCGTATCGGTCCCTCACACTCACACATGTCAGTCACAGAGTGAAGCTCCTTACACTGTGTCCTTTCACAGCACACAGAGGTCGGATGCGGAGTGACACTCCCTCCATACAGACCCATCACACTCCCAGGGGTTCAACACTGTGTGAGCGTCGCATTGCACAGACACATGAAATACTCCCGGTGTAAGACACAGAGTGAATCCCCCTCCGCACTGTTCCGAGACACATTTTTGGGGTCAGACACAGAACGAGACACCCTCTAAACAGGCACATTACACCTTCACGGGGTCAGATACATAACTCGCGTCACGCATTCCCGTAGTCAGATTCAAAGTGAAGCTCGATTACACCGTCTGAGCACACACTCCTGGTGTCATACTCAAGCTCAATCTCCCGCCACGGCACCCCATTACACCCTCCTGGGTCCAATCACAAGGTGTATTTCCGCCAACTCCTCCTCATCACAGCTTCAGGACTCAGTTACGAGCTCCTTCCCACCAACCTATCACAGACTTCCTGAGGGACAGACACAAATATAATTTCAATTCTCACCGTCCCGTCTCACATTCACGGGGTGAGACACAGAGTATAATCCCTCCACACCATCTTATCAGACACTCCCGGTGTCAGACACAGAGTGAATCTCCCTCCATACAATCCCATCACATCCTCCCGGGGACAGACACAGAGTGAATCTCCCTCCACACCGTCCCATCACACACACCCGGTGTCAGACACAGAGTGAATCTTCCTCCACACAATCCCATCACACACTCACAGTGTCAGACTCAGAGTGAATCTCCCTCCAAGTCACATTTCTGTGGTCAGACACTGGGTGATGCTCGCTGCATAGTGTCCCAACGCAAACGCTCTGTATCAGACAAAGTGTAGTTCACACCACTCCGTCACATCATACACACCCTGGGTTAAACACACAGTGAAGTTCCCTCCGCACCGTCCCATCAACAGTCTCCTGGTGTCATACTCAAACTGAATTTCCCGCCAAGGCATCCCGTCACACATTCGCTGGACCAGTCACAAGAGTTCAAGAGTACAGAGGTCATGTTGCAACTCTACAAATCTCTGGTGAGACTGCAATTAGAGTATTGTGTTCAATTCTGGTCACCTCATTATAGGAAGAATGCCGAAGCTATGGAGAGGGTCCAGAGGAGATTTACAAGGATGTTGCTTGGCTTGAAGAACAAGTCATATGAAGCAAGATTAGTAGAGCTGGGACTTTTCACTTAATTGCGTAGAATATTGAAAGGGGACTTGATAGAGGTCTACAAGATTATGAGAGGCATAGATAGGGTGGAGAGTCAGTACCTGTTTCCCAGGGCATGAATAGCAAACACCAAAGGGCAGAGGTACAAGATTAACGGAAGGAAGTTTAGGGGAGACATCAGGGGTAAGTTTTGTTTTACACAGAGTGCCGTGAGTGTCTAGAATTACTTGGCAGGGATAGTGGTGGAGCCAAAAACATTTTAGGTATTTGAGAGCCTCTTGGACAGAAACATGGATGAAAGAAAAATGGTGGTTTATGGGATAGCGTGGGTTTAGTGTTTCTAAGGATTATATGGGTGAGCACAACATGGAGGGCTGAAGGACCAGCACTGTGCTGCAGTATTCTCTGGTTCTATAGCGTAGCTCCCTCAACTGCTCCTCATCCCAAACTTCAGGTGTCAGTTCCAAGCTCCAGCCCACCATCCTTTCACAGACTTCCTGAATGACAAACCCAAATAGAATTTCACTCCACGCTGTCCGTCACATTCTCCAGGGCTGAGACACAGGATGTAGCTCTCCCAGCAGTTACCAATCACGCATCCGGTTGTCAGACACTAAGGGAATCTGCTTCAGCACTTTCCTATCACAGAATCCAGGGAACAAACACAGAATGAAACTCACTGACACTGTTACATCATACACCCCCGTGACTGACTCAGAGTGAAGGTCTCTCTCTCTCCACAGCCCCATCATACAATCCTTGGTTTAGTCTGCACGCTACGCAATGTCAAATCAAACGCTCTTCGGTGAGACACAGAGGGAGGTTCCAGACAGACCGTCCCATCAGACACTCCCGGGGTCAGACACAGAGCGAAACTACATCCACACCGTCCCATCACACACTCCCGGGGGCATAAACTGATTGAATCTCCCTCCACTCCGCCCCATCACAAACCTCAGGAGTCAGCTACAGATCTCCTTCCCACCGTCCTATCACAGACTTCCTGAGGGGTAAACACAAAGAGAAATTCAACCAACACCGTCCCGTCACACACTCTCGGGGCAGGCGAAGTATGAAACCGTTGTCTCATGGTCCCATCATACTCTCCCGGTATCAGACACAGAGTGATGCTCCTTCCACACTGCCCATCACACACGACCGGGTCAGCCTCAGACTGAAGCTTTCACTCCACCACACTATCACACACTCCCTGGGTTATACATGGAGTGAAGCTCACTGCACCCTCACCCATCACGCAGTCCTGCAGACAAACACAGAGTGAACTCCCCTCTGCAGTACCCCATTATATCCGCCCGTGATCAGAGAGGAAATGGAGCACTCTCTGCACCATCCCGCCGCATAGTCCCGTGGTCAGACACAGTATGATGCCCCTCTACCCGGTGACATCACACAATACCGGGGTCAGAAAACGAGAGATGCTCCCTCTGCACCGTAATATCACGCACCACTGGTTTCAGACGCAGAGAGGAACACTACCCAGGCACGAAGCACTGTTCTGGGGGGTCAGACACACACATGGCACCCCTATTCCCTTCCCGCCATAGCTTCCCATCACAGGCAGACTGTGACAAACACAGAGTCCTATCATACACCCGGGATGAGACACAGAATTAAGCTCCCTACACACCGCCCGATCACTCACTCACACGGGCCGTCGCAGAATGAATCTCTTTCTTTCCACGGACCTATTATACTCTAGCGGTCCAATTTGGAGTGAAGCTCCCTGCACACTGCCTTTGAAACGCGCCCGTGGTCAGAGATGGAGTTCAGGGCATGTCCACAGTGTCCCAGAGTCACCCATGACAGACAGAGTTTATCTCCCTCTACAAAGCCTCCTAACGCATTGCCTGGATCAAACACAGAGTGAATCTCTCTCCTCATGGCCATATCACACATTCCAGATGACAGACGTAGAGTAATCTTTCCTGCACACCGTCCTGTCACACACTTCCAGGGTCAGATTCTGGGTGTTACACCTTCCAAATCATCTCATCGCACACTCCCAGGGTCAGACACTGAGTGAAGCCCCTTCCACACTGTCCCATAACACTCCCCCAGGATCAGAGAGCAGACTATAAATCGCTCCACAAAGTCCAGTCACACAAAGACTTGGTCAGACAACACTGTGAATCTTTCTCTCCACGGCCCCATCACACACTCCAGCGGTCAGACACGGAAATAAACTCCCTCAGCACACGCGACGAATGTCAGAGGGAGTGTGATTCTCCCACTACAGCTTCTCAACGCACCACATATCAAAGTGTCAGACAGAGGGAATCTGCCCACAGACGGCCCCATCACACACTCCCGAGTCTAACAAGCTGTAAATCTCCTTCCATCTCAGACTTCCTGGCGGGTCACAGAGTGAGGGTCTATCTGAACCGTCCCATCAGACACTCCTGTGTTCTGACACAAAGCGATGTTCCGCCCACACCTTCCTATGGTGTCAGACTCCCTCCACAATATCACATAGAATGAACGTCCCTCTGCACTATCCCGTCACACACTCCCAGAGTCAGAGTGAAACTCTCTCTCCACGGTGCCATAACAGACTTGAGTGATCAGAGATCGGGTGAATCTCTCTGGACACTGTCCGATCACACAATCCCGCTGTCAGACACAGAGTGAATCTATATCCATACTGTCCCATCAGACATTGCCGGAGTGTGACATGGAGTGAAGCTGTAATGTTATGTCTCACAATCACGTGGTCAGACACAGAGTGAATCCACATCCACATCGTCCCATCACGCTCTCCTGGATTCAGTGATAAAGTCTAACTTCTTCCACGCAGTCCCATCACACACTCACCGGGTCAAACACAGAGTGAAACATCCTCCATATCATCTCTTCACACACTCCCGATGTCAAGCACAGAGTGACGCTTCCTCTCTCCATGCCTGCCCTGTGACGAGGAGCGGGTGAAAGAGGGAGATGATGCCTCACCTCTTCTGCTGGTCAACAATTCACAGATTTGAGCCTTGGTTTCGTTGACAGATCTGTACTTCGTTTCCATCTCAGTAAACTGGTGACGGAGATCGCTGTGCATTCGTTTAAGATCGGACAGGTTAGAGTTGAGCGCAGAAAGCTGGGATTGAAGGGTTGAGTTTAACCCATGGTAGTTTCGGTCGGAGGTGACCTTAGACTGACGAATCTGTGATACTGAGCGAGATGGTGAAGGATGTTTAGCGTTTACAGTGACACGTGAGTCAGCGTCACGCTACCGAACGGGTCACAGAGAGCGTTGTGTCAGTATCACGGTGAAGGGTGTCACAGTGAAGGATGTGCTGGTGGCACAGTGAGAGGCGTCGGCGTCACCTTGACGGGCATGTCTGTTTCAAACTCAGCGGAATATCAAAGACTCGACGTAGATTTTGTTGATGTTACAATGACGGTCGGCGTCAACATCGTGTGGGCCAAGTCCGGGGTGCTGTTAGGAACGTTGCAGTGACACTGCAAACGTTTCTGTTTCTGTATCTGTGCCCCGGCAAGCGTTCTGATGTTCATCTCGATGTCATGGCGAGGGCAATGTCAGAGTGAGGGGCGGAATGGGTCATGGTAGGTAGAGAATCTGTGTCTTGGTGCGGGGTGTGCTGTGTCTGTGTCGCGGTCAGAGACATTTCATGGCCACGGTGTGTGTAAGAGGGTCACGCTGAGGTGTCTGACTGTGTCACGGAGAGGACTATGTCCGTGTCATTGGGAATTTAGCTGTCTGTATCTGTTAAGGGGTATTTCTGTGTCAGGGTGAGGTGTGAGTAATTGCCTCAGTGAGCGGTGCATCTGTGTTGTGTTGAGGCGTGATACTGTCTCGGTCAGGGGTGTTACAGTGACGTGTGAGTCTCTGTAACAGTGAGTGGCGGAGCGGATCACTCTGAGGAGCTTTAAAGTGTCACAGTGTACGGAATTTCAGTGAAACAGTGAAGTGTGTGTCGGGGTCGCGGTCAGGAGTGTATCTGTGTCTCGCTGAAGGTCGTGACCGTGCTACGGTAACAGCATTTTTGATGTTATGGTGAATGGCGTGTCGGAGTAGCATGAGTCTTGATTGTGTTACGGTAATGGCTGTGTTTTGATCACGGTTTGTGGTATGTCCGTGTTATAGAACAAAAAACATAGACAAATGCAGTACAGTACAATCCATTCGGCACACAATGTTTGTCGATCCTTAAGCACTGCCTCCCATAAAACTCCCCACCTTAGATTCCTCCATCCACCTGTCTAGTGGTCTCTTAAACTTCACGAGTGTATCTGCCTCCACCACCGATTCAGGCAGTGCTTTCCAAGCATCAACCACTCTCTGAGTGAAAACACCTTCCTCTAATATGCCCCTTAAACACCCCACCCCTTACCTTAAAGCCAAGTCCTATTGTATTGAGCAGTGGTGCCCTGGAGAACAGGCTCTATCTGTCCGCTCTATCTATTCCTCTTAATATCTTGTATACCTCTGTATCGTCTTCTCTGATCCTTCTTCTCTCCAGAGAATAAAGCCCAAGCTCCCTTAACCTCTGTTATAAATACATACTCTCTGAACCAGCAGCATCCTGGTAATCCTCCTCTGTACCCTTTCCAATGCGTCCACATCGTTCCTATAGTGAGGCGATCTTAACTTGACACGGTACACCAAGCATAGCCTAACCAGAGTTTTATAGAGCTGCATCATTACACCGTGACTCTTAAACTCTATCCCTCGAAATAAAAGGTAACACCCCATAAGTTTTCTTAACTACACTTTCCACCTGTGAGGCACCTTTCGGGGACCTGTGGACAAATACCTCCATATCCCTCTGTTCGTCCACACTCCCAAATATCCTGCTATTTACTTTGTACTCTGTCTTGGAGTTTGTCTTTCCAAAGTGTACCACCTCACACTTCTCTTGTTTGAACTGCATCTGTCAGTTTTCAGCCCACTTCTGCATCCTATCAATGTCTCTATGCAATCCTCGACAATCCTCAACACTATCCAGAACACCAACAGCATGGATGCCGTCTGCAAACTTGCCAATACACCCTTCTATCCCTACATCCAGGTGGATATCAAAAAAGTGGAGGTCACAGAACCGAGCCTTGTGGTACACCACTGGTCACAGCCCTCCAATCCGAAATTACTCTCTCCTCGTCGACATTTTCCTTTCTGCAGGCAATCAAATTCCGAATCCACTTGGCAGAACTTCCCTGGATCCCATGCCTTCTGACTGTCTAAGTAAGCTTACCGTGTGGAACCTTGTCAAATGCCTTACTGAAATCCACGTAGGTCACATGGACTGCACAAGCCTCATCTATATGCATGGTCACCCCCTCAACGGAATTTAATGTGTTTGTTAGATGTTGTAAGAATAAGCTTGCTCCTCTTGAAGATCAGTGTGGTCGGCGATGAATGAAAGCAAAAGAAATATGGGAGATTTTAAATGTTTTTTTGAATCTGTATTTACTCATGTTCGTCCGCTGTTTCAAAACAAAAAATAAAAGAAAAAAAAACTCTAAAGGTAATCCGGGAAGTTATAGACCAGTAAATTTTACGTCGGCTGTAGGTAAATTATTGGAAGGTGTGCTAAGAAATGGCATCTACGACTATTGGTATAGACCGCGACTTATAAGGGAGAGTCAACACGGCTTTGCGCGTGATAAGACATGTTTAACACAACGATTAGCGTTTTCCGAGGAAGTTAAATTGAAAGTGGATGAAGGAAAGGCAGTGGATGTTGTCTACGTGTACTTCAGTAAGGCATTTAACAAGGTCCCGCAGGGGAGATTAGTCAGGGAGATTCAGTCCCTCATGATGAGGTAGTAAATTGGATTAAACATTGGCTCAATAGGAGAAGTCAGAGAGTGGTAGTGGAGGATTGCTTCTATGAATGGAGGCCTGTGACTAGTGGTGTGCCACAGGGATCAGTGCTGGGTCCATTGTTATTTGTTATCTATATCAATGATCTGGATGATAATGTGGCAAATTGAATCAGCAAATTTGCTGATGATCCAAAGTTTGATGGTGTAGTGGACAGTGAGAAACGTTTTCAAAGCTTGCAGAGGGATCCGGACCAGCGGGAAATACGGGATTAAAAATGACGGATGGACTTTAACACAGACACGTGTGAGGTATTATACTTTAGATGGAAAAACCAGGTAGAACATACAAGGTAAATGGTAGGGCACTGAGGAGTGCAGTAGAACAGAGGATTCTAGGAATACAAATACAACATACCAGAATAGTGAAATATGGTGTGCAGTTTTGGTCACCGAATTACAGTAAGGATATTGATCAGTTTGAAACCGTGCAGAGAAGGTTCACAAGGATGTTGCAGGGACTTGAGAAACCGAGTTACAGAGAAAGGTTGAAAAGGTTAGGACTTTATTCCATGGGGCTTTGAAGAAAGAGGGGAGATTTGATAGAGGTATATAAAATTATGATGGGTTTCGATAGAGTGAATGCAAGCAGGCTTTTTCCATTGAGGCCAGGGGAGAAGGAAAAATAAAGGAGATTGGTTAAGTGTGAAGTGGTTCGGCACAGCCAAGAAGGGCATAAAGGCTTGTTTCTGTGCTGTAATATTCTATGGTTCAATGGTTAGACACGAACTGCCCTTCACAAAGCCATGCTGACTGTCCCTGATCAGACCATGATTTTCTCAATGCACATAGAACCTATCTCTAAGAATCTTTTCCAAGAGCGTGCCCATCTCAGACGTAAGGCTCACTGGTCTATAATTAAACGGACTATTCCGACTGCACTTTTTTGAACAAGAAGACAACATTCCCCTCTCTGTAATTCCCCGGTACCATTTCCGTTGTCAACGAGGACATGCCGATCCTAGCCAGAGGCTCAGCAATCTTATCCCTCTTCTCGTGGAGCAGCCTGGGTAATATTCAGTCCCTTTGCATTTTAACAACTCCAACAAGTCCTCTCCATTAAGATCAACATGCTCCAGAACTTCAACCTCACTCATATTGTCCTCACCCTCATCAAGTTCCGTTCGACTCACCATAGATCGAGAGACCGGACACAATCGCGACGAGGCCGATTGTAAACAGCCAGAGTAGGCAGATCTGCCCATCTGGCCAAACATCCCTGGATCCCATGCATTTAGCCTTTCTGAATAAGCCTATCGTGTGGAACTTTGTCAAATGCCTCAATAAAATCCACGTTGATCACAACCACTGCAAAAATCTAATCTCTATACCTGGTCTCCTCCTCAGCGAAACCTAACAGTCTTGTTAGACATAATCAGCACTTCTTAAAGCCATTCTGACAGTCCTTGATCAGAGCATGGTTCTCTACATGCCCACACATCCTATATCTAAGGATCTTTTCCAACAGGATTCCCGTCAGTCACTGATCTATAATTTCCTGGACTATCCCTACTAAATTTTGAACAAGGGGACAACGTTCGTCTTCCACCAGTCCTTCGGTACCATCACCGATGGCAACCAGGAAATAAAGATCCGAACCAGAGACTCAGCAAACTCTTCCCTCGCCTCGTGGAGCAGCCTGGGGAATATTCACTCAGGCTCCGGGGACTTATCCGTCCTAATGTATTTTAACAACTCCAACAACTCCTCTCCATTAATCTCAACATGTTCCAAAACTTCAACCTCATTCATAATGTCCTCACAGTCATCAATTTCCTTTCGACTCACCGTAGATCGAGAGCCCGGCCACTATCGCGACGAGGCCGATCGTAACTAGGCAGAGTAGGCAGATCTTGCGGCAGGTTCTATTTCCGATGTTCTGCTTCGGCTCCAGTTTCTGCGCACCTGTAGAGAGCCCATTCAGCGTGTGTGTTTATTCAGCCATCTTCCCCACTGGGCCTCTCTTCCACCGCCCATTTGCGTTCTCTCCTTCCACCACGATCACCCCCTCCCTCTCTCAATCTCATCTACTTTCAGCCGTCATCACCGAGAGTACAAATTCCTTGACTTGGCAAAGGCTGACAGGTGTCTGACGGGTTCCAGAGATCAGTCTGATCCAGGTGTTCGACCTCTCGTTGTAACACATGCCACCGAATCCCGGCAGAGTCCTGTTAAACCTCTCCGGAGGGTCCCCAACGCCCTGACATCCTCCCGATAATGGGGTGACCAGAACTGTATACAATACGCCTGAGTCAGCCTAACTAGTGAATTTTATATCATTTCTACGCATGTAAGACCCGAGTGGTAATTTTACAGCTATACAGGACACTGAGCAAACCCCACTTGGAGTATTGTGCTCAGTTCTGGTCGCCTCACTATAGGAAAGAAGTCGAAACCACAGAATGGTGCAGAGGAGATTTACAAGGATGTTGCCTGGATTGCGGAGCCTGCCTTATGAGAGTAGGTTGAGCGAACTCGTCCTTTTTTCCTTGCAGCGACGGATGATGAGAGGTGAACTGATAGAGATGTATAATGCTATGAGAGGCATCGATGATGTGGGTAGTCAGAGGCTTTTCCCCAGGGCTGAAATGGCTTGCAAGAGAGGGCATGGTTTTAGGGTGTTTGGAAGTAAATACAAAAGGGATGTCAGGGATAAATTTTACACGCAGAGTGGTGAGTGCGTGAAATGGGCTGCAGGCAACGATGGTGGAAAAGGAAACAATCGAGTCTTTTAAGAGGGTCAGTATTGTGATGTATTTTTCTATGTTTCTATGTTTCTAACACACCCATCTATAATTTCTTCCAGATCATTTATATACATCGCAGAAAGGAATTATTGGGGACCCAAGTGACAACGTTTTATTACCCAGATGGTGGTCAGTCTATGGGACGAGCTGACAGAGGAAGTTGTTAGGGCCGATGGATTGGAAACTAGGACAATTGGGAGTATGACACGTGACCCCTCCAGGCTGATATCATCACAGTGAACTCTGACCTGTTGGTGCTGTGGTCGACACCCCGCCTGGTCCCGAGCAAATGGGAGGATCTTCGTTCTCATCGATGCCGGTTTCCTCTTTCCGAAATTTCAGCTCTGAGTACGTGGAGTTCAGACCGTCTGGGAGAGAGATTAGGACAGGCAGATTAGGAAGAGAGTGAAAGGGGTAGAGAATGGGTGAGGGTGTCGGGAGAGGCAAGTCAGGGAGTGCGGAGGGGTAAGCGTGCGAGAGAGGGGCTGAAGGAGAGGGGGGAGAGAGAGGAGAGAGGGAGGCAGAAGAGGAGAGCGACGGTCTGAGAAGGGAGACAGCGACAGGGGCGATGGGCGGGCAGATGCGAGATAAAGAATGTGTAGGGAGAACGGGGTGAAAGAGGTGGAGAGAGGGGGGAGGTGGGTCGGGAAAAGTGAGAGGATAGGGAGAGGTGTTAGAGAAAGCGAAAGAGAACCGGCTAGAGAAGGGAGAGTGAGGGGAGGAAAAAGTGGGAGAGGGATTGCGAAGGCAGAAGAAAATTAGCGAGACAGAGAGAAGAATGAGGGGAAAGAGTGTCGGGGAAAGGAAGGGAGGCGTGCATAGAGAGGAGGAGAAGGCGTGACGGGAGATGAGCGGCAAGCGTGGACAGAGCTGGTTTGGAAGCTCGGAGGGGCGGACGGGGAAGGATGAGAGAGACCAGAGAGAGAGGGAAAGAACGCGAGCGGGAGACCGAGAGTGCTAGAGACGGTGTCTGTGATATAGGAGAGAAGGGAGGGAGAGGGGGCAATGAGAGAGGGCGAAGAGTACGGGACTGTGGGAGACAGAAGGGGAAACGGGGAGACAAAGGAGGAGAGAGAGGGAGAACTGAGGAGGTGAGGGATGGGAGAGAAGGGGAAGAGGAGAGTGTCGGGTTATGAAAAAGGGGAGAGAGCGGTTAAGGATTTATACTGCGCTCTCTCCTCACCACACGGACACGGCTGTCACTCATCTCCGCCCAACGCCCCAATCCCACAGCGCCCTCTCCTCGTTACCCCTTCCTCCTCACGGCACCTTCCATGCACTCTCTCCTCTGCGTCCCTTCTCACAGCACACTCTCCTCAAACAATTACACGGCGATCCCGCTATTTCGCCCCTCCCAGGGGTTCAGAACTCACGGCACCATCCCCACGGAAGTTCAACTACTACAAAGTTCACTACACCCCTCATTGTCTTTCCTACGTGTTCCCTCCGTCTTATGAGATCTCTCGACACGATTGGACATTTCAGCAAAACGAGGTCAAAACAATAAAGGTGAACTTGACCTCGATTTGTCGGGACTCGGGGCGCCGAGAGGGACTTGAAATTCACTTCCGCGTACGGTACATCAGGTTCAGCTGGGGAAAGATCAGAGAAGTTCAGAGACAGAGTGAGGCTCCCACTACACCGTCCCATCACACACTCCCGGGGACAGACCCAGAGTGAATCTCCTTCCACCCCATCACATCACCCACTCCCGGGGTCAGACACAGAGTGAATCTCCCTCCGCACCGTCCCATCACACACTCCCGGTGTCAGACACCGAGTGAATCTCCCTCCACACCGTCCCATCACACACTCCCGGGGACAGATACAGAGTAAATCTCCCTCCACACATGTCCCATCACACACTCCCGGAGTCAGACACAGAGTGAATCTCCCTCCACACCGTCCCATCACACACTCCCGGTGTCAGACACAGAGTGAATCTCCCTCCACACCGTCCCATCACTCAATCCCGGGGTCAGACACAAAGTGAAGCTCCCGCCACACTGTCCCATGACACACTCCGGGTGTCAGATGCAGTGTGAAGCCCCATTCACCCGTCATTCCACGCACTCCTGTGAACAGACATACTGTGAAACTCCCTCCACCCGTCCGATCACACACACCGCGGATAAGCTGCTGAATAGAGCTGTCGCCTGTCTCTCTGCCCCATTCAACTCGGGAAGGAGTCCGTGGGTCCGTTTTTCCCAACTTCACATTCTTGTGACTCTCACTCCGGTCCATCCTGCCGATGATTCTCTACGCCTCTGAGCTCAGATACGGGAAGCATCCGTTGTCAGAGGAAGCCTGTGTAAACAATTGTGGTAGACCGGTTCCAACCAACGCCGGATGAGAGATGATGAATAGAGTAACCGAGAGTAGGGGGAGGAAGTGATGGGTGCAGAGAGATTGAGGGTGTTTCAGAGGGTGGTCGTGAGAAATAAGAGTGGTTGAGGGAAGAGTAAAAAGAGTGGGGAGAAAGAGGGGAGGGGTCTGGTAGAGATACAGAGGTGGATGACAATGGTCAGACTGAGGAGAAGGGATGGAGAGAAGCGGCATGTGAGAGAGGAGGGCGAAAGGCGTTATGGACATGGGGAAAAGTGAGCGGAGAGGGTGAGACCTGGTGAAAGAAAGCCGGGAAGGTTGGAGTGTGATTGGGGAGAGAGGGCCGGTGACTGGAGGTAAGAATCTGAGATCAGTATGGAACAAGGCAGCGGAGAGGAAGTGAGGAAATATGAAGATGAAGGTGGGAATATGGGACTGAGAGAATGTGGAATCGAAGAAAGGACAGAGAAAGGAAATGAATTGTTGGAGTTGGGGTGTGACGGTGTGCAGGGATGAAGAAGGAGGCAACGTCCGAGGATGTTGTCACTCGGACAAAGCCTCAATTATCCACGACAGTTGCACCCCCAGCTGGTTCCTGTTTTAGGCATTGGATGCTCCAACTGCCCCTGCTCATGGCCGGTGTCTGCGAGAAAGCAGGGCAGCAAGAGAACCACCCAAAACCCCCCGATGTGATTGTACCCCTCCCGCCGTGAGAGGAGTTACCTTGTTTTATTGTGGAAAAACTAAATGTTGTTGCTAAGCTTGACTAGCTGAAGATTGAGGTCACGAAGGTCACAGGATAAGATGCAGACACTGCCTTGCTTGTGGGAGCTGACAAAAGCTAGCAGCATTTCATGCCGAGAATGAGGTATTGCTAAACGTTGTCCGACATTGTCTTGGTAAAAGAGGAACTGACTGTGGACGTGCAGTTCTGATTTTGTGCACCGTCTGGAAACATTCGCAGACTGTCTGATATTTAGCAACGGCTTCTTGAAATCGCTCACTGAGTATATTGGGCTGTTGACCATTGCCCAAAATTCACTGCCTAAACTTAAGATATAACCTGACATTGGCGGAGTCCTAAGACAACTTGATCACCTATTGAAGGGTTAACCGTACTCAGAGGTCTGTGTATTTATTTCTTATTTGATCACGGGATAAATTCTTTTGGATTCCAATCCGGTAAAACAGTGAAAATCCTTCGGGCGTAATGATGTGGGACCCAGGGAGAGATGATTGGCTGATTTGATTGTGTAGGAACTATATCTCTTTGTTGGTATATGTAACACACATTGACTTCAGGCCTTTAATAATATCCCAGATGGTAGACACCCTCGAAGATGGAAGGTCAGAAGAGACAGAAATGAGCTGGAGTGGTGGGAGCGGGAAAGAGAGTCGGAGATAATGAGCGTGGATTCCAGTGAATACTGAAGCAAAATATTCATTATATACCTCTGCTACCTCCTCCGGTTCCGTACACACTTTTCCACTGTCACTCTTGAGTTGTGCATTCTCATGTCTTATCCACTTGTTCTGCACATACTGATAGAACGGCCTGCGGTTTACCTTATTCCTGTCCTCCAATGCCTTCTTATGGCCACCTGCGGTTCTCCAAATTTCTTTCTTATGATCCTTCCTGCCAGCTTTATATTCTTCTAGATATCTGCCATCAAGCAGTGGTTTAAACCTTTCGTCAGACCTTATTTTTTTTTTCTTGACTAGATTTCCTACAGCCTTTATTCACAAACAGTTCCTGTACCCTGACATTACTTCCCTGTATCATTGGAACGTACCGATGCAGTACATCACTCAAATATCCCCTGAACATTTACCACATTTATTTCGTACAGTTCCGAGAACACCTGATCCCAATTTATGCTTCCAACTTCCTTCCTGATAGCTTCATACATTTCCTTACTCCAATTAAATGTATTGCTAACTTATCTGTTCCTGTCCCTCTCCGACGGTACAGAATTCTAAACACTATCTCCGTAGGAGATAGGATGTGGTGGCCAGAGTTGTGGGGCTGGCACTGTTGATCAGAGATAGTGTCAGGGCTGCAGAAACGGTAGACGCCCAAGAGCAATATTCTACAGAGTGTCTGTGGGTGGAGATTAGGAACAGGAAAGGATCTATAAGATTACAGTTTGCTTTTATAGGCCGCCCAATAGTAACAGGGATATCAAGGAGTAGATAGGGAAACAGACCTTGGAAAGTTATAATAATAACGGAGTTGTGATGGGAGATTTAAAAATCCCCTATATCAACAGTCATGTCCCTGGAGCAAGGGGTAAAGTTGGGTTGGAGTTTGGTAGGTTCTTCGGGAAGGTTTCTTGACACAATATGTCGACAAGCCTACAAGAGGAGAGGCTGTACCTGATTTGACATTGGGAAATGAACCTGGTCAGGTGTCATAACTCTAAGTGAGAGCATTTTGGAGATAGCGATCATAATTCTATCTCCTTTACAATTGCTTTAGGGGGAGATAGGAAAAGACACGTTAGAAAAGTGTTTGATGGGAGTAAGGGGAATTATCAGGCTATCAGCCAGGATATTGGAAGATTAAATTGGAAACAGATGTTCTCAGGGAAAGGTACGGAAGAAATGTGACAAATATTCAGGTGATATGTGTGTGGAGTTCTGCATTGGTACCTTCCAATGAGACAGGGATGTTATGGTAAGCTGATGGAAGAGTTGTGTACAAAGTCCGTAAGATATGACGTCAGGAATAGAAGAAAAGCTTAAAGACGTTTCAGAGAGCTAGGTAATGTGGATCTGGAAGATTATAAAACTGACAGGAAGGAGCTTAGGTTGAAATTAGGAGAGCCTGAAGGGGCCGAGAGAAGGCCTTGGCGGGGAGGATGAAGAAAACCCCAAGGCATTCTATCGGAATGTGACGAGTAAGAGGAAAAAGTGTGAAAGAAGAGGACTTATCTAGTGTAACAGTGGGAGAGTGTATATGGAACTGGAAGAAATTGAAGTGGTACTTAATGAATACTTTGCTTCAGTATTCACTGTGGGTGAGGGTCCCAGTGATGGTAGTGGCAACTTGCAGCAGACTGAAAAGCTTGTGCATTTAGATATTCAGAAAGATGACCGGATGAGATGAATACCGGGCTACTCTGGGAGGCAAGGGAGAAGATTACTGAGACAGTCCTGAATTTCGTTGCTTCAGGTGTGACAGAATCTGAGGGGTAAGCGGCGGGGGTGTTGCATTGCATGTCAGAGAAAATATTACAGCGGTGCTCTGGCAGGATAGAATAGAGGGCTCGTCCAGAGAGACTATTTGGTTGGAATTGAGGAATAGGAATGGTGTAGTAACACTCATAGAGTTGTATTATAGACCACTTAATGTGGAGCGAGAGTTGGAGGAACAAATTTGCAAGCAGATAGCAGATGTTTGTTGTAAGCACAGAGTTGTGATTGTGGGAATTTTGATTTTACAAACACAGACTGGGAAGCCCATACAGTCAAAGGGCGATGGATTGGATTCTGTAAAAAGTGAGCAGGATCGTTTTTGCAGCAATACATAGAGGTACCAACTGGAGAAGTGGCAGTGTTAGATCTTCTGTCAGGGAATGAGATAGGTCAGGTGACAGAAGTATGTGTTCGGGAGTACTTCGGGTCCAGTGATCAAAATGCCGTTAGTTTCAATATATTATGGGAAGGATAGGACAGGACACAGAGTTGAGACTTTTGAGTGGAGAAAAGCTAACACTGAGAATATGCGAAATTGTTGAGAAAGAGTGGTGTGGAACATTTTATTTTTAAATGGAAATGATGTAATGGAGAAATGGAGGTCATTTAAACGTGAATTTCTGAGGGTACAGAATCGTTATGTTCCTGTTAGGTTGAAAGGAAAGGTTAAAGGAAAGGAAATTAATTGGTTAGCACGAGAGAGCCTAATTTTAATGTGCTTGGAATTAGGTACAAAGGAGATGGCAGGGTTATGTTTTTTTTTACTCGGAGATTGATATTTAGTCACATCCTCAATAATCCAATCAAGCTCGTAAGTCACGACCCGCCCCCAAAGCCATGCTGACTACTCCTCATCATTTTACACCTCTATAAATGCTCATCAATCCCGCCTCTCAGGATCTTCTCCATAAATTATCAACCAATGAGGTAAGAGTCACTGGTCTATAATGTCCAAGGCTATCTCTTCTCCCTTTCTTGAATAAAGGAACTGCATCCGCAACCCTCTGATCCTCCGGAACCTCTCCCTTCCATATTGATGATGCAAGGATAATCGCCAGAGGCTGAGTAACCCCCTCCCACATCGCCCGGGATACATCTCATCCCTTCCCAGCACCTTATCCAGCTTGCTGCGTTCGCAAAGCACCAGCATAATTTCTTTCTTAATATCTACATGTTCAAGCTTTTCAGTCTGCTGCAGGTTGGCCCTACTATCTCTAAGATCCTTTCTCACAGTGAATACAGATGCAAAGTATTCAATTAGTACTCTGCAATTTCCTCCACTTCCACATACACTCTCCCACTTTCACACTTGGTAAGTCCTAATTTTTCACATCGTATCCTCTTACTCTTCACATTCCTGTAGAATGCCTTTGGGGTTTCCTTAACCCTGCCAGCCAGGACCTTCGCAAGGACACCTCAAGTTCTCCTAATTTCTTTCTCATGCTCCTTCCTGTTAGTTTTACAAACTTCCAGATCTCTAAGATTACCTAGCTCTCTGAAACTTTTGTAAGCTTTTCTTTTATTCTTGACTTCCTATATTCCGGACTTTGTACACAACTGTTCCTGTAGCTTACCATAACTACCCTCTCTCATTGGAAAGTACCAATGCAGACAATGCAATTCCGTACCATTCCTTAAGAAAATGTTTCTAATTTAAGCTTCCAATTCCCTGCTTAATAGCCTGATAATTTCCCTTTCTCCCATAAAACGCTTTTCTAACTGGTCTGTTCCCACCTCTCCCCAATGCAATTCTAAAGGAGATAGAAGTATGATCACTATCTCCAAAATGCTCTCCCACTGAGAGTTCTGATAACTGACCAGGTTCAATTCCCAATACCAAATCAAGTACAGCCTCTCCTCCTGTAGGCTTGTCTACATATTGTGTCAAGGAACCTTCCTGACAAACCTACCAAACTGCAGTCCATCTTTACCTCTTGCTCCAGGGACATGCCAGTTGATATCGGAGAATTTAAAATCTCTCGTTACGACAACTCCGTTATTATTATTACTTTCCAGGATCTGTTTCCCTATCTGCTCCTCGATATCACTGTTACCATTCGGCGGTCTATAAAAACACACAGTAAAGTTATTTATCCCTTCCTGTTCATACTTTCCAACTACAGGGACTCCGTAGAAAATCGCTCTGTGGCGTCCACCTTTTCTGCAGCCCTGACACTATCTCTGATCAACAGTGCCAGCGGCCAACTCTTTTGCCAACCTCCCTGTCCTTTCTGAAACCTCTAAACCCCGACACTTGAAGTAACAATTCCTGTCACTGAGCCATCTATGTCTCTTCAATGGCCACCACATCATATCTCCAACGTAGATAGTGTTCAGAATTCTGCATCATTTACCATAGCATTGGAGAGGGACAGGAAAAGATGAGATAGCAAAACCTTTAATTGGATTAAGTAAAATATGGGGCTATCTGACAGGAAGTTGGAAGCATAAATTGGGATCAGGTGTACACAGAACTGTACGAAAGAAACGTGGCAAATGTTCAGGGGATATTTGCGTGGGGTTCTGCATAGCTACTTTCAAATGGGAAAGGGAAAGGATGGTAGGGTACGGGAAAGTTGGTGTACAAAGTCTGTTGTAAATCCTCTCAAGAAGAAAATAAGACCTGACTAAAGGTTCAAAACACTACTTGATGACAGAGATCTAGAAGATCAGGAAGGAGCTGAAGAAATAAATTAGGAGAACCAGATGTGGCCATAAGAAGGCCTTGGAGGACAGGATTAAGATAAACCGCAGGACATTCTATAAGTATGTGAAGAACAGATGTATAGGACGTGAGTGAATAGGACGAATCACGGTTTACAGTGGAAAAGTGGGTATGGATGCGAAAGAGACAGCAGAGGTACATAATGAATACTTTGCTTCAGTATTCACTAGGTTAAAGGATTCCTGCGATTATCAGGGTGGCTTAGAGCGGACTGAAAATCTTGAGCACGTAACTATTAGTAAAAACGATATTCTGGAATTTTTAGAAAGCATCAAGCTGCCGAAGTCCCGGCGAGAGGACGACTAGGCTACTGCACGAGCCGGGGGACGGGGAACTTGCTGAGCTTCTGTCTATGATGTGTGTACCATCAACGGTCACTGGAGAGATAGCCCAGGAAATGATAGACCAGTGCTTCTTACCTCTGAGGTTGTTAAGTTGATAGAGAAGATCCAGAGAGGCAGGATTTATGAACATTTGTAGAGGTATGAAATGATTAGTGATAGTCAGCATGGCTTTGTCAAGTGCAGATCGGGCCTTACGAGCCTGATCGAGTTTTCTGAGGATGTAACTAAACAGATTGATGAAAGCGGAGCAGTAGATATAGTGTTACTGGAATTTAGCAAGGCATTTGGTGTGATACCCATGCAAGATTTATTGAGAAAGGAAGGAGGCATGGTATCCAAGTGTGCGTTGCTCTGTGGACTCAGAACTGTCTTGCCTTCAGAAGGCAAAGAGTAGTTGTAGATGCGTCATATTCTGCATGGAGGTCCGTCAACAGTGGAGTGGCTCGGGGATCTGTTCTGTGACCCTTACTCTTAGAGATGAGGAAGTGGAGCGATGGGTTAGTAAGTTTGCTGATGACAGAAAAGTCGGAGGTGTTGTGGATAGTGGGGAGTAATGTCAGAGTTTACGGCGGGATATTGATAGGATGCAAAACTGGGCTGGGAAGTGGCAGATTGTGTTCAACTCAGATAAGTGCGTGCTGGTCCATTTTGATAGGTCAAATGTAATACAGTATTAATGGTAAAACTTGCAGTGTGGAGGATCAGTGCGATCTTGGGGTTCAAATTCATCGGACACGCAGAGCTGCTGCGCAGGGTGACTCTGTGTTTAAGAATACGGTGCATTGATCTTCATCAACCGCAGAATTGAGTTCAACGGCCGAGTGGTAATGTTACAGTCCTATAGCACACCGGTCAGAACCCACTTGGAGAACTGTGCTCAGCTCTGCTCAGCACACTACAGGAATGATGTGGAAACTATAGAAAGGGTACAGAGAAGATTTACAAGGATGTTGTCTGGACTGGGGAGCATGCTGACTGAAAAGAGATTGAGTGAACTCGCCGATATCTGAATTGAACTGCATGTGACTCCGCAGGACCCACTTCCTCAGCTGATTAAGATCCCCCTGTATATGAGAACTGTCTTCACTGTTGTCAAAACCACCAACATTAAAGTCTTTCGTAAGGATATTAACTGCTCCTTGTGCATTCTCGTACAAACCGCCATATTGTTGACCGCAATCAAACTGGTCAGAGAGGTCTTAGCCAGTTCCATGCCATCCTCCAGTGTAGTCTACAACATGAAGCTTGTTAAAGGTCTTATTAAAATCGATGAAAGTTACCTCTACTACCCGTGCCGAGCAGCATCCCCGGTCAAATCAGACCGACAAATCTCCCTGCGTCTCACGCCATCTGGCATCACCTTCTCTATTCTATGTTCCACGCTCCCGATCTCCTCATCTATTTCCCTCTCTCACTACTACAGCTCATTTCTGTCTCTCCTGACCCTCCATCTTCCAGGGTGTATACCATCTGGGATATCATTAAAGGCCTTAACTCAATACCAACAGAGAGATATAGTTCCTGCACAAACAAATCAGCCAGTCATCTCTCCCTGGCTCCCACATCATTACTCCCGAAGGCTTCGCCCGATTTTACCGAATTGGAATCCAAAAGGGTTTATCCCGGGATCAAACAAGAAATAAGGACACAGACCTCTGTGTTCGGTTAACCCTTCAATAGGTGATCACATTGTCTTACGACTTCACCAATTTCAGGTCATATCTTAAATTTAGACAGTGAATTTTGAGTAATGGCCAACAGCCAAATATACTCAGTGAGCGATTTCAAGAAGCACTTGCTAAATATCAGACAGTCTACGAATGTTTCCGGACGGTGCACAAAATCAGAACTCCATGTCTACAGTAAGTTCCTCTTTCACCAGGACAATTTCGGACAACGTTTAGCAATACCTCATTCTCGGCATGAAATGCTGCTTGCTTTTGTTAGCTCCCACAAGCAAGGCAGTGTCTGCATCTTATCCTGTGACCTTCGTGACCTCAATCTTCAGCTTGTCAAGCTAAGAAACAACATCTAGCTTTTCCACAATAGGACAAAGTAACATCATAAGAAAGTAGGATTTTGAAGCAGAATTAGATCATTTGGCCCATTGAGTCTTCTCCAACATTTCACCGTTGCTGATCCAATTTACTTTTCAACGTCAATCCCCTGACTTCTTCCTGTATTCCTCCAAGCCCGCATCAAATCAAGAACCTCTGCAATAAATATACAAAAAAAAAAAAAAACCTTGGCCTCCACAGCCGCCTGTGGCAAAGAAATCCACAGATTCACCACAGTGTGACTAAAGGTAATTCTCCTCATCTCCGTTCTAAAAGTTCACCCTGTTCTTCCAAGTCTTTGACCTTTGGTCTTCGACACCCCCACCACCGAAAACATCCGCGACACACCCACTCGATCAAGGCATTTAATTATTCGATAGATTTCAATGTCGTTACCCTCTTACTCCTAAATTCTGGTGAGTACTCGCCTGGAGATATCGAGCACTTCTCAAATGACTCCTTGCAGTCATAGAAGCATTTTTGTGAACCTCGTTTGAACCCTCTCCACTTTGAGCACAATCATTCTAGGATAAGAGGCCCAAAACTGTTCACAATGCCCCAGGTGAAGCCTCACCAGTGCTTTATAAAGCCTCAGCATCGCACCTTTCCTTTTATATTCGAGTCGAAAAGCTGACATGCATTTGCCCTACTCACCACAGACTCAACCTGAGAAAGTTACATCATCGACACAACTTTGTGGGCTGAGGGGCCGGAAATGTGCTGTAGATTTCTATGTTCAACCTGCAAATTAAACTTTAGGGATTTCCGCACAAGGACTTTAAAGTCCCCTTGAATATCAGTTCTTTATTTGTGTGTTTTCACTCCATTTAGAAAATAGTCAACCTTTTTATTTTCTCCCAAAGTGCATGAACATGCATCGTTCAACACAAAAGTACATCTGCCGTGTCTTTGCCCTAAGTTCTTCTGTAGCCTGTCTACTTCCTCAAAATTACCTGATATCCTCATATCCTCATATCGTCTGCAAACTGTGCAGGCACGTTCAGGGAGCTACGAACATGGGCCACAAGATCACTCTGGTCATCGAAACAGGTTTGTCTTTATTGCTGTGCTATCTCTTTGAATTTTTCCGAGTTGAACTCTATCTGTCATTTTTCCGTCTTATCTGCAAAGGATTTCAGTAGAGCAGCAGTGGCTTTCGTTTCTGGGGGGGGGGGGGGATGAGGAAGGTGCAGGACATCTGCATTGCAGAAATGAAGAAATACTCAATACACAAGAAGTATTCAATTCTGTCTGACAAGGGAACTCAAAGCTCTTGGAAACAGCTAAAGAAAGGGCACAGAACAAAACCAAAATAAGTGGGAATGCTATCATCGATTCGCAATCTCGTTTGCGTGGATGTTCTGCGGTGTGTTCCCTGTTCCAAACAAGTGTCAAGAAATAACAAACTGTACGCAAAATGAGATTAACCGATAGAGATTTATAATTCGTAATTTGAATATATGGTTAGTAAAGAAACAAAAACAAAGAAGAGGGCACATTCTCATGAAACAGACTATCCACACGATCAAATCCTCTCATCATCTTGTACACCGTATCAGGTCATCTCTCATCCTCCGTCGCTCCAAGGAAAAATGGCTGAAGTCACTCAACCTATTCTCATACGACATGCTCCCCAATTCTGTGAACATCTTTGTACATCTCCTCTTTACCCTTTCTATCGTTTTCACAACATTCCTGTAATGCGACCAGAACTGAGCACAGTACTCCAAGTGGGGTCTGACCAGGGTCGTATATATTTGTAATATTACCTCTCTGCTCCTAAACTCAATCTCACGATTGATTAAGGCCAATGCACCGTAAGCTTTCTTAACTACAGAGTCAACCTGCGCAGCAGCGTTGAGTGCCACATGGACAGGAAACACGAGACCTCTCTGATCCACCACACTGCCAAGAGTCTTACCATTAATTTTATATTCTGTCATCATATTTGAGCAGCCAAAAAGTACAACCTCACACTGATAAGGGTTGAACTCCACCTGCCACATCTCAGCCCCCTTTTGCATCCTGTGACTGTCCGGCTGTATGATCAGAGGGACCTCATAATTCGGGGTATCTACAACACCCAGAACCTTTGTATCATCCGCAAATTTACGAACCCACACATCCATATTCTCATCCAGGTTGTTTATAATATCACTACGAGTAGTATTCCCAGAACGGATCCCTGATGAACTCCACTGCTCACCGTCCTCCATGCACAATATAACCAGTCTTTAAACTCTCTTTGCTTCAGTGGGCAAGCCAGCTGTGGAGCCACAAAACAATGTCCCCTTGTGCCCTTTTCTTTCTTACTTTGACAAATCCATGCTGACTATTGCTAATCATTTCATGCCTCTGCAGTTCTTTATAAATCCTGCTTCTCGGGATCTTCTCCATCAAATTACCAACCACTGAAATAAGTCTCATTGGTCTATAATTTCCTGGGCTAACTCTACTCCCTTTCTCGAATAAAGGAACAGCGTCCACAATCTTCCAATCATCCGGAACCTCTCCCGTCCCCATTTTTTGACACAATCATCATCGCCAGAGGCTCAGCAATCTCTTCCCTCGGCTCGCGCTGTCGCCTTGTCTTCCTTCCCCGGTGATTTCGGCAACTTGATTTTATTATCTTCGTACGCAAACTTTTCAGTCCGCTAAAAGACACACTGACAATCGCCAGAATCCTTTACCCCAGTGAGTACTGAAGCAATGTATTGATTATGGACCTCTGTTACCTCCTCCATGCACACTTTGCCACTGTCACACTTGATTCATCCTATTCTTTCACGTCTTATCCACTTGTTCCTCACATACTTATAGAATGTACTGTTGGTAACATTTATCCGGCTCACCAAGGCCACTTCTGGCTATCTTAATTTATTTTTTAAGCTCCATCATATATTATAATCTTCTAGATCTCAGTCATCAACTGTCTTCTGAACCATTTGTAAGGCCTTCTTTTCTTGTTAACTGGATTTACAACCGCCTTTGAACGCCACGGTTCCTGTACTCCACCATCCTTTCCTTTCTATTTGGAACGGACCGATGCACAACCCCACGCAAATATCAACTGAAGGTTTGCCACATTTATTTCGTACAGCTTTGTGAGACCTGAACCCAATTTATGCTTCCAACTTGCTGCCTGACAGGATCAAATTCTCCCCTACTGCATTCGACGATTTGCTAACTTTTTAGTTTCTATCCCTCTGCAATGCTGTGGTAAATGATACAGAATTTTAAACGCTATGTCCCTTGGAGATGTGATGTGGTGGCCATTGCAGAAGCTTGAATGGCTCAGGGACAGGAATGGTTACATCAGGTGACGGAAATTTGGATGTTTTAGAAAGGACAGGAAGAGAGGCGAGAGGTTGCTGCGTGGCACTGTTGATGAGTAATTGGGTAGTTGTTGCAAGAACGTGGCCGTGGAACGACCTACTGCTGAACACGGGCGCGGAGGCCGAGTGGGGAGGAGTTACGGTCGTAGCGAGCGTGGAATGGATGCCAAGGGACTCTTTAACCGCAGTCTTTTTTTTTTTTTTTTTTGTCGAGGATTCAGGAGCAATGCCAGACTTAGAACTGATCGTCCAAAGAAACTTGTACAGGAGTCAACTAACGAACTGGCAGCTCCTTCTTGTGATCACAGGATTCTTGTTTATCCTGCAGTTTCTAACGGGAAGCAGGTGGAAACTGAGAATTATTGGGAATTAAGATTCAAGTTTCAAAAACTTTATTGTCATTCCAAACACATCAGCTCTGCAGGGCAGAATGAGACAGCGTTTCCCAGTGGCAAGTGCAATCATAACATAACAAACGCAACGATAAATAGTAAATACAACAATAAATAGTAAAACACAACAGCCACATGTCGGTTAAAATCAAAATATAAGCTGTTTAGTAGCCTTGTGGTTTTAGTTCTTTTGCTCCTGTAACGTATCCCTCATGGCAGAAGAACAAACAGTTTATGGAGAGGGAGTGAGGAGTCTTTAATGCTGTCCCTTGTCTTCTGGAGGCATCGACTCTGCAAGAGGCCTGGGACACAGAGTAAGGAGACACCAATAACCTGCTCTGCTCCCCTAACCACCCCCTGCAAAGCTTTTCTGTCGGCAACACTGCAGCTGTAGTACCAGGTTGTGATGCAAAAGGTCAGCACACTCTCAACCACGCCTCTGTAGAATGTAGTTAAGATGTTAGTGGGGAGTGATGCTTGTTTAAGTTTCCTCAGAAAGTGCAATCTCTGCTGGGCCCGTTTCACAATCCCAGGGGTGTTCCTGGACCAGGTGAGATTATCGGAGATCTGCAGCCTAAGGAAGTTGATGTTTTCCGCTCTCTGCACTGTGAAGCCGCTGATGATGATGGGTGTGTGCTCAGGTTGCGACCGTCATTGAGACCTATCTCCTAAGGTAAATAGCAAGGTGCCAAAATGGACCACGACTGTCACGGCTGCTGAAAAGGTGGACGCCATGGAAGAATTGTCTACGGAATTTCTGTGTCTGGAGATTAGGAACAGGAAGGGATCAATAGCGTTTTTTTTATAGGCCGCCCAATAGTAGCAGGAATATGGAGGAACAGACAGGGAAACAAATCCTGGAAAGGTGTAATAGGAGATTTTAATTTCCCAAATATTGATTGGTATCTCCCTAGAGCTATTTGGAAATGAACCTGGTCAGGTGTCAGATCTCTCAGTTGGAGAGGGTTATGGAGATAGTGATGTTAATTCTATCTCGTTTACAATAGCATTGGCGAGAAATAGGAACAGAGAAGTTAAAAAAGCGTTTAATTAGAGAAAGGAAAAATTATGAGGCTATCAGGCATGAAATTGGACGCTTAAATTGGAAGCATATGTACGGAAGTAAGATGGCAGATGTTCCGGGGTTAGCAGTGTCGAGTTCTGCATAGGTACGCTCCAATCAGACAGGGAAGTTATGGTAGGGTACAGGAACCGTGGTGTATAATAGCTGAAATCAATCTAGTCAAGAAGAAAAGAAAAGCTTAGAATACCTTCAGAGAGCACGGTAATGTTAGAGTTCTGGGAGATTATAAGTCTAGCAGGAAAGAGCTTAGGAAGGAAATTAGGAGACCCTGAAGGGGCCATGAGAAGGCCTTGGCGAGCAGGATTAAGGAAAATCCCAAGGCATTCCACAAGTATGTGAAGAGGAAGAGGATAAGACGTGGAAGATCAGGACTTATCAAGTGCGACGCCAAAACTAAATAAATTAGAGCCACTCCTCTTGTAGGCCTGTCTACATATTGTGTCAAAAACTTTTCTGAACAGACCTAGCAGACTCCACCCCTTCTAAATCCCATGCTCTAGGGAGAGGCCAATCAATATTTGAGAAATAAATATCTCCCATATACGGCAAAACTTCGTTCTCTTAACAGCAGTCCTGAAAATTCCGCTCGCACACCTGCTCAATAGGGAGGTGTTGATGTTCCAGGGTAAAGGAGCCGGACGGCGTCGCCAATGCCGAGTTGGGCATTGCGGCGTGGAGCTCCCTTATCTCAGCACTCCACCAGGGAAGCTCGTCCCGTGGGGGCCGGTCACACCTGCTCCATAGGGAGGTGTTGATGCTCCAGGGTAAAGGAGCCGGACGGCGTCGCCAATGCCGAGTTGGGCATTGTGGCGTGGAGCTGCCTTATCTCAGCGCTCCACCAGGGAAGCTCGTCCCGTGGGGGCCGGTCACAACTGGTTATCGGTAGTTGCGTAGCGAGGCGTAGATAGGGAGGGAGGGTTGGAGGTGCAGGGTCAGAAGGGTGAAAGGAGGAAGGAGGAGTAAAGGAAAAAGTGAGGTGGATTAGGAAATATGAGGGAAGAGGATCAAAGAAAGCGATTAAGGTAGGTAAAAGTGGGAAGGTGTAGAGGAGAGAGGAACTGGAGAGGGAAGGTGCGTGACAGGGAAGTCGTGAAGGGGGGAGGTAAGCGGGACAGAAGGACCCAGTGCGAGGCGATGGTGAAGAGAGAAGTGAGGGAATGAGGGAGACGGAAGGGAGAGGAAGAGTGGGAGAGAGAAGAGGGAAGGTGCGATGGGAGAGAATGGGAGGCGGGTGAAGAGCCGTAGGAGATGAATGTGGACATTCGGAAGGGTCGGGGGAAGAGAGAATCCATCGGTAGGTGTTTAAGCACATCTGTGCGTCAGGGCGACAGGAGTGGCGGTCGTGCAGAGAAGAAAAAGTGAGGGGCAGATGGGGTAGAGAGTGGAATAAGATAATCGGGGAGAGGAGACATTGGGGCAAATGTGGGCGAGAGGAGGTCGAGAAAAGAGTAAGTGTTGAGGAGGGGAAGGAGATGGGATAGAAAGTGAGAGAGAGAATGGTGGGAGGGAAAGGGAGAATGAAAAGTGGAGCTTGTCGAAGGAGAACGAGACGAAGACACTGAGAATGCCACGGAATAAGGAGGGAGAGAGAGAGTGCGCCACTGGACGAGGAAAGCGAGGAAAGGCTGTGGAGGGAAGGAGTTTCGAGGAGAGCTGTTCACCTCACTCGGAGGGAGGGGGTTCACTCTCATCGGGGGGTTTTGGGTGGACCTCCTGCTGCCCCGCTTTCTGGCAGACAGAGAGTCTGAAGCCCCGGTCATGAGCAGGAGCAGTGGGAGCGTTCAGTCATCAAAGCAGGAACCAAATGTGGGTTCAACTGTCCCGGATAATTCAGGCTCAGTGTGATTGAGAAAATCCATTGAACGTTCGCTCCTTCCTCATTCCTGCCCTCCGTTTCAACTCACCTCCTCCAAATCCTTTCCGTTCTATGTCTCTCCTTCGATTCCACATTCCCTCAGTCCTCCCAGAATCCATCTTCATCTCCTTCCCGATCTCCATCCTTCCTCTCCTCCTCTCCTCTGCCTTGTTTCATCCTGATTTCACTCTCTCCCCTCCGTTCACCGTCCCGCCCTGTCGCCCTCTCTTCCCAATCACTGTCCAGCTCTGCTGCCTTTATTTCTCCGTCTCACTCTGTCCGCCCATTTCACCCGTCTCCATCACTCATTCCTCCCTCCTCTCCCCTCACACCCCTTCTCACGCTCCCTTCTCGCCGGTCTGTCCATTGTCACCCACCTCTATCTCAATCCGACCCTAAATCCTCCCCTCTTTCTCCCCACTCTCATTACTCTTCCCCCAACCACTCTCATTTCTGACGACCACCCACTGCAACACCCTCAATCTCTCTGCTCCCCGCACTTCCTCCCCTTGCTCTCGGTTCCTCAATTCATCAACTCTTCATCCGGCGTTGGTTGGTGCCGGTCTAACCCGCTTGTTAACACAGGCTTCCTCTGACAACGGTTGCTTCCCCTGTCTGAGCTCAGAGACGCAGAGAATCCTCGGCAGGATGGACCGGAGCGAGAGGCACATGAATGTGAAGTTCGGCAAAAAGGACTCAAGGTCTCCTTCCCGAGGTGAGTGGGGCAGAGAGACAGGAGACAACACTATTCTGCAGCTTATCCCCGGTGTCTGTGATGGGACGTTGTGGAGGGAGCTTCACTCTCTGTCTGATCTCCGGGATTATGTGATGGGGCGGTGTGGAGGGTTCCTCACTCTGTCTCTGAACCCCGCTGTTCTGTCCCCAGCTGAACCTGATGTATCGTACGCCCAAGTTAATTTCAAGACCCTCTCGGCGTCCCGGGTCCGGACAGATCAAGGTTAGTTTTGTCTTTGTTCTTTTGACCCTGTTTAGCTGTAATGTCCAGTCCTGTTGAGAGATCTCAGGGCAAAAGTGTAGTTACCCTAATGGTTGCCTGTTTGAGCATAAGACGGAGGGAACGCGTGGGACAGACGATGGAAAGGGGTAAAATTTTTGGGCGTGACGATGGGGAGGTATTTGTGAGGAGTGAGCGCCCTGTGAGGAGCGGTATAGAGGGAGCGCCGTTGAATGTTTTCAAGAGGGTGTGCTCTGAGAAGGGTCGGTGAGGAGAGGTATCATGGGATGTGCCGTGTGGAGGAAGGGGCTCTGTGGGATGAGGTTGTGGAAGGAGAGCAGTATAAATATATAAACGCTCGCACTTTTCTTAACCCCACTCTCTTTTCCTTTCTCCCCTTCCCACCCCTCACTCTCCTCGTCACACCCTCTCCGCTCTCCCTCTCTATCTTTCTCCCTCTCCCCGTTTTCCCTACTGTCTCCCACAAGTCCCGTTCTCCTCATCCTCTCTCATTGCTCCTCTCCCTGTCATCACTCCTCTATCACAGTCACCGTCTCTACCACTCTCGTTCTCCACCTCGCGCTCTTTCCTTCTCTCTCCGTTCCCTCTCATCCTTCCCGGTCCGCCCCCCCCCGGGTCTTCCAAACTCGCTGTGTCCCCACATTTGCCCCTCAACTTCCCTCACGCCCTCTCCTCCTCTCTATCCACGGCTCTCTTCCGTTCCCCGACGCACTCTCCCCTCACTCTTCTCACTCTATCTCAAATTCTCTTTTCTCTCTTCCCCATCCCTCCCCACTTTTCTCCACCTTTTCTCTGTCCCCCTCTCTTTCGCCCTCTCTCACACCTCCATCTGATCTCTCCGTTTTCCGGACTCTCTCCCCTTTCTCTCCCCCTCTGTCTCCGCCTCTTTCACCCCGTTCTCCTTCCCCATTATTTCTCTTACATATTCCCGCCCATCGCTCTGTCGGCACCTCCTCCTGTCTGCCCATCGCTCTCCTCTGCTGCCCTCCGAGTCTCACCTCTCTACCTCCGTCCTCACCCTCTCTCCCTCATTCTCACCTTCTCTCTCCGTCACTTGTCTCTCTCTCTTTTCTCAACGTTCTCTATTCTTTCTCTTCGCGATACCCTCCCACATTCTCTAACACTCACTCTCTTTCTTATCTGCTCTCTCCCTCTCTCTCTCTCCCAGACGGTCTGAACTCCACCTACTCAGAGCTGAACTTTCGGAAAGAGGAACCGCGCATCGATGAGGACCAAGATCCACCCATTTCCTCCGGACGCGGCGGGCTGCCAATCACTGCACAAGCAGGTCAGAGTTCACCGTGATGACGTCAGTCCGGAGTGCCATACTCCCAGGTGTCCAAGTTCCTAGTGCATCTGGCTGGAACAATTCCTCTGTCACCCTTAGCCTGACCACCATCAGGGTAATAAAACTGTGTCACACGGCTCCCCAAGTAATCCCTGTCTGTGATGTATCTAATAGATCTCGATGAAATTGCAGATGGGTGGGTTAGAAACCTAGAAACATAGAAAATATACATCATAATGCAGGCCCTTCGGCCCACAAAACTGACAGCGCGTCCCTAGCTTAGAAAAACTATGCTTTACCCATAGTCGTTTATTATTCTAAGTTCGATACAACCAAATTGAACTTTCTTAAAATACCTTATCGTTTCCACCTCCACCATTGCCGCCGGCAGCCCATTCCATACACACACCGCCCTCTGAGTTAAAGAACTTACCCCTGACATCTCCTCTGTGCCTTCTTCCTGGTTTTCTTAACTCCAGGCCCTATCGTGCTAGTCATTTCCGCCCTGGGGAAAAGCCTCTCATAATGTCTCTCATAACATCTCTAACAGTTCAACTCTCATCCACCTTCGCTGCAAGGAGAAAAGGCCGCGTTCACTCAGCCTATTCTCACAAGGCATGCTGTCCAATCCAGGAAACGTCCTTGTAAATCTCCTCTGCGACCGTCATATGTTTTCCACGTTTTCTCAATGCGACCAGGACTGAGCACAATACTCCCAAGTGGGATCTGAACAGGATCCTATAGAACTGCAAAATTACCACTCGGCTCTTAAATGTAAATAAATGACCTGCATTAAATTGTATATATTATATGCAAATGTAGATTTAGTAGGTTTGCAGATGATACGGCGAGAGTTGGTGCTGTAGAGAGCGGAAAAGGCTGGTAAGGAATTCAGTAGGATGTAGCTGAGTTACAGATATTGCTTGGAGACGGAGAGATAGAGTTGAACAGGAACAAACCTAAAATGTTGCATGAACATTGACTTCAGTTAATGCCCCTCCTCGCCTTCTTACCCCATCCCTGACATATTTAGTTGTTTGATATTTTCTTTCTCTGCCCAACACTCTGCCTGTTCTCCAACTCCCTCTCGTGCTCCCCTCCCTCTTTCTTTCAACATAAGCCTCCCCGTCCCATGATACTTTCCCTTCTCCAGCTGTATCACTTTTGGCAATCACCACTTCAGCTGTTAGCTTCATCCTTCATCCCACCCCCTCCGGTCCTCTCCTATAATTTCGCATTCCCCCCCTTACTGCTTTCAAATCTCAAAGTATCTTTCCTTTTAGTTAGTCGTTGAAGAAAGGCCTCGGCCCGAAACGTCGACAGTGCTTCTTCCTATAGATGCTGCCTGGCCTGCTGTGTTCCACCAGCAGTTTGTGTGTATCGCTAAAATGTTGCACATTGGTAGGTCAAATGAAAGAAATGACACACAGTGTTGAAACAGAGAAACACAGAAAACCGACATCACAACAAAGGCCCTTCGCAGCACAGTGCTGTGCCGAACATGTCCTTACTTTAGATGGGCAGAGGATCTTGGGGTCCATGTTCATAGCTCCCTGAACGGGGCTGCACAGTTTGATGGGATGGTTAAGTCCGATGGCTTTCTTGACATTATTAGTCGAGGCATTGAGTACAAATGTTAGGGAGTTATGTTGCAACTTTATAAAAATCACTAGCTAGGCTGAATCAGGCGTATTGTTTACAGTTCTGGTCACCCCATTATCGGAAGGATGTCAGGGCGTTGGGGAGCCTCCGGAGAGGTTTAACAGGACTCTGCCGGGATTCGGTGGCGTGTGTTACAACGAGAGGTCGGACACCTGGGTCGCTTCTTCTGGAGCCGAGGAGGCTCAGGGGAGATCTGACTGATCTCTGGAATCCGTCAGACACCTGTCAGCCTTTGCTAAATCAAGGAATTGGGACTGTCGGTGATGACGGCTGAAAGTCGATGAGATTGAGAGAGGGAGGGGGTGAATGTGGTGTAAGAAGAAAGCGCGGATGAGGTGTGGGAGTGAGTCCAATTGGGGAAGATGGCTGAATTCACACACACGCTGAATGGTCACTCTACAGGTGCGCAGAAACATGAGCCGGTGCAGAACACCGGAAATAGATCGTGCCGTAAGATCTGCCTGCTCTGCTTAGTTACGTTTGGTCTCGTCACGATAGTGGCCGGGCTCTCAATCTATGGTGAGTGGAACGGAACTTGTTGACGGCGAAGACAATATAAGTGAGACTGAAGTTCTGGAGTATGTTGATATTATGGAAGAGGAGGTGTTGAATTTGTTAAAATGCAGTAAGGCGGCATATTCCCCAGGCTGCTCCACGAGGCGAGGGAAGAGTTTGCTGAGGCTCTGGATAGGATCCTTATGTCCTCGTTGCCTAAAGGAATGGTACCGGGGAACTGTAGGGAAGGGAATCTTGTCCCCTTGTTCAAATAAATTTAGTAGGGATAGTCCATGTAACAATGGACATGTAAGCCTTACGTCTGTGGTGGGAAAGTCCTTGGAAAAGATTCTTAGAGAAAGGATCTATGGGCATTTGGAAAATCATGGTCTGATAAGAGACAGACAGCATGGCTTTGTGAAGGGCAGATCGCGCCTAACAAGCCTGTTACATTTCGTTGAGGAGGAGACCAGGCATATAGATGAGGGTAGTGCAGGGGATGTGATCTACGTGTATTTTAGTTAGGCATTTGACAAGGATCCACACAGCAGACTCATTCAGAAAGTCTGAAGGCATGGGATCCAGGGAGGTTTGGCCAGGTGGATTCAGAATGGGCTTGCCTGCAGAAGGCAGAGGGTCGTGGTGGAGGTAGTACATTCAGATTGGAGGGCTGTGACTAGTGGTGTCCCACAAGGATCTGTTCTGGGACATCTACTTTTCGTGATTTTTATTAACGACCTGGATGAGGGGGTAGAAGGATCGGTTGGTAAGTTTGCAGACGACACAAAGGTTGGTGTTGTTGTGAATAGTTTAGAGGTTTGTCTGAGACTGCAGAGAGAAATTGATAAGATGCAGAAGTGGGCTGAAAGTAGAAGATCGGGTTCAAACTGGAAAAGTGTGAGGTGGTACACTTTGGAAGGACAAACCAAGACAGAGTACAAAGTAAATGGCAGGATACTTGGTAGTGGGGGGGAGCAGAGGGATCTGTTGATACATGTCCACAGATCCCTGAAAGACACTTCACAGGTTGATAGGGTAGTTAAGAATGCTTATGGGGTGTTAGCTTTCATAAGTCGTGGGATAGAGTAAAACTCTGGTTAGGCCATACTTGGACTACTGTGTCCAGTGCCGGTTGCGTCAGTATAGGAAGGATGTGGAAGCATTAAAAGGGAACAGAGGAGTTTAAACAGGATGTTACCTGGTTCAGAGTGTGTGCATTATGATCAGAGATTAAGGGAGCTAGGGCTTTACTCTTTGGAGGGAACAGGATGAGAGGAGTCATGATAGAGGTGTACAAGATATTAAGAGGAAGAGACAGAGCGGACAGCCAGCGTCTCTTCCCCAGTTCACCACTACTTAATTCAAGAAGACATGGCTTTAAGGTAAGGGGAGGAAAGTTCAAGGGGGATATTAGTGGAAAGTCTTTAACTCAGAGAGTGGATGGTGCATGGAATGCACTGACTGAGTCAGTGGTGGAGGCAGATACACAAGTGAAATTAATAGACTACAAGACAGGTATATGGAGTAAATTAAGGTCGTGGTTTATAGGTGAGGCAGGGTTTAAGGGTCGACAAGACATTGTGAGCCGAACGGACTGTACTGAACTATTCTATGTTCTATGTTCTATAACACGGGCACACCCCTAACCGTGATAAAAACATGGCTTTTACAATAACAAAATCAAGACTTGTCCTGCCACCGACACGCTATTCACCATCACATCAACAATCCTCTGACCGCAGCATGGCCACGACCTTCAACGAGACACAAATACATTCCTAAACGCAACACTGACACGACCATCGCCATGACAGACACATTGCTGTCACACTGACCTCAATGTACCCCTCACTAACATGGACATGCTCCTGACGATGTCATACAAAACATAGTAACATTAGAAATACAGGGAAATTGGGAATACATAGTTAATATAGCAGTATATACAAGTATAAATTGTTGATAACACAACTGTCCCAACACTCCCAAACTCATACCGTATTTGTATAGAAGAACAGAAAACAAATTGAAATAAAAACTAACTAACTTGCAAATTAAACTGAACAAAAATAGTATATTATATTATAACGGTTATAAACAGTCGCATCAACAACTCCGGTCATCTATCCAAATATTTAAGGATAATAAAAACGGTTCAGGAAATGTTGATTTAGCTCATATGAAAGTGTTGCATAAATGGTCTCGCGCTTTCTTCAAATTTAATCGAAGGGTCAAAAATAACACTTCTGATTTCCTCTAAATTAAAACAAGATATAGTTTAGGAAAACCATTAGAATGTAGTCAGATGATTTATCTCTTTCCAGTACAGTAGATTGGATCTTCTTGCCATTAATGCAACAAATGCAATCATCCCACGAGCTGATGGGGATAAATAACTTTTATCCGTCTTTGGTAAGCCAACAATTGCAGAAGTAGTGGGAGAATGTAAATTAATACTCATAACTGTTGAAATAATACCAACAAAATATCTTTCCAATGTTTGTCCAAAAACAAGGACAAGACCAGAGCATGTGAGTCAAAGAGGCTGCTTTGGGATGGATTATTTTACAGATAGGATTATTCTGGGAGTGAAAACGAGCATTTCTGTCTTTAGACGTATAGGCCCGATGCACCACCTTAAATTGTATCAACGCGTGTTTAGCACATAGAGAGGAACAGTTAACGAAGTGTAAAATTTTCTCCCATTTCTCTGTAGGTAAGGAAAGTTAAAGTTATTTTTTCCCATTCATTCTTAATTTTATCTCACACGTCACTGTAACACCCCTCACCGAGACAGTATCACCCCTCACCATTAACACAGATGCACCTCTCACTGAGGTAATCAGCACACCTCACCCTGGCACAGGCAAACCCCTTAACGTGATATAAACACCTAAATTCACAATGACACCGACAAAGTGCTCTCGGTAACACCGGCATACACCTCAGCGTGACGCCTCTCACTGTGCAAACTGCTCATCATTTACTGTTCCACCCTTCACCGTGACACTGACTCAACACTCTCTGTGAACTTTTCGGTAGCGTGACGCTGATTCAGGTGTCACTGCAAAAGCTAAACAACCTTCACCATCTCTCTTAGTATCACAGATCCATCAGTCTAGGGTCATCTCCGACCGAAACTACAATGAGTTAAACCAAACCCTTCAATCCAAGCTTTCTGCGCTCAACTCTAATCTGTCCGATCTCAATCGAATGCAGAGCGATCTCCGTCACCAGTTCACTGAGATGGAAACGATGTACAGATCTGTCAATGAAACCAAGGCTCAAATCTGTGAGCTCTTGACCAGCAGAAGAGGTGAGGCATCATCCCCCTCTTTCACCCGCTCCTCATCACAGGGCAGGCATGGAGAGAGGAAGCGTCACTCTGTGCTTGACATCGGGAGTGTGTGAAAAGATGGTATGGAGAGTGATTCACATTGTGTTTGACCCGGTGAGTGTGTGGTAGGGCTGCGAGGAAGAAGTTTCACTCTATCACTGAATCCAGGAGAGTGCGATGGGACGTTCTGGAGGTGGATTCACTCTGGGTCTGACCACGGGATTGTGAGACTTAACATTACAGCTTCACTCCATGTCTCACTCCTGCAATGTTTGATGGGACAGTATAGATACAGCTTCATTCTGTGTCTGACAGCGGGATTGTGAGAAATCCACCCCATGTCTGACACTTGGAGAGGCAGTTTCACTCTGAATCCGAGTGTTTGACGGAACGGTGCAGCGGGAGCTCCATTCTGTGTCTGAATCCGGGAGTGAGTGATGTGAAGTTGCAGAAATGGATAAATACTGTGTTTGAATCTGGGAGTGTGTAATGGGACGGTGTGGATGGAGCTTCCCTCTGTGTCTCACTGTCACAGTGTGAAATGGGATCGTAGAGAGAGAGTTTCCGTGACCGATTCCGCGAGTGTTTGATAGGACAGTGCAGAGGGATGTTCATTCTATGTGGAACAGGATTGTGTGATTGGATATTGTGGAGGGAGTCTGGCCCCGTGAGTAAGCCATGGGACGTTGTGCGCGGAACTTCATTTTGTGTGAGAACACAGAAGTGTGTGATGGGACGTTTCAGAGAAAGCCTCACTGTGACTCGCCAGGAATTGTGTGATGGGACGTAAGGAGGGAGATTCGCACTCTGTTAGAATCGGGAGTGTGCGATGGCACGGTGCGGAGGAAGGTTCACTTTGTGTCTGGCAGCAAGAATGCATGATGGGACAGTGTGAAAGCAGCGACACCTGCTGTCTGAATCCGGGATGGGACGTTGTGGAGGGAGGTGGACTTTTTTCCTGATCCCAGTGGGTTCAATGGGAGTTATGGAAGGAGATTCACTGTTTTTTTTTTTTGTTTTGTTTTTTTTTTTTTGTTCCTGATTTGCAGAACAAACGTGTCCACAGAACTGGAATGAAAACGAAAATCGGTGTTATTTCATATCCACCTTTGAGAAATCTTATGATGGAGCGAGGGATCATTGTTCAAACTTTGATGCAAGGCTCCTCGAAATAAATTCTAACCTCGAAATGGTATGTGACTCCCGGGTTCTAATATAGATTGAATCATTCCACACCGTCCCGTTACACTCTTCCGGGGACAGGCAAAGAGTGAAACTCCCTCCACGCCGTCCCATCACACACTCCCGAGGACAGACACAGAGCAAAATTCCCACTAGAAGCAGAATCAGAATCAGGTTTATTATCACCGGCATGTGACGTGATATTTGTTAACTTAGCAGCAGCAATCAAAGTCAATACATAATCTAGCAGGGAGAAATAATAATAAATAAAATAAAAAAAGAATTAAAACAAACAAGTAAATCATTCAGTATATTGAATAGATTATTTAAAATGTAAAAAAAATACAGAAATGGCGCACATCATAAAAAGTGAAGGAGTGTGTAAAGCTTCAAGAATCGGATGGCAGAGGAGAAGATGTTCCTGAATCACGTAGTCTGCGCGTTCTGGGTTCTGTATCTCCTTCCGGCTGCTTACAGAGAGAAACGCGCATGCCCTGTGTGCTGGAGGTCTTTAATAATGGACGCTGCCTTTCTGAGACATTGCTTCCTGAAGATGTCCTGTGTGCTTCGTAGACTAGTGCCCAAGATGGAGCTGACTAGATTTAGAAGCATCCACAGCTTATTTCAGATCTGTGCAGTAGCCCCTCCATATCGGACAGTGATGCAGCTTGTCAGAATACTCTCCACGGTACAACTATAGAAGTTTTTTTTCAGTGTGACCGAATTAAGTCCCTCCACGCCGTCCCGTCACACACTCCCGGGGTCAGACAGAGAGTGATTATTCCTCTACACGGTCCCATCACACACTCCCGGGGTCAGACAGAGAGTGAATCACCCTTAACGCCGTCCCGTCACACACTCCCGGGGTCAGACACAGAGTAAATCTCCCTCCACACCGTCCCATCACACACTCCCGGGGTCAGACAGAGAGTGATTATTCCTCGACACGGTCCCATCAAACTCTCCCGGGGTAAGACACAGAGTGATTATTCCTCTACACGGTCCCATCAAAAACTCCCGGGGTTAGACACAGAGTAAATCTCCCTCCACACCGTCCCATCAAACACTCCCGGGGGTCAGACACAGAGTGATTATTCCTCTACACGGTCCCATCAAACTCTCCCGGGGTCAGACACAGAGTGATTATTCCTCTACACGGTCCCATCAAAAACTCCCGGGGTTAGACACAGAGTAAATCTCCCTACACACCGTCCCATCAAACACTTCCCGGGGTCAGACACCGAGTGATTATTCCTCTACACGGTCCCATCAAAAACTCCCGGGATTAGACAGAGAGTAAATCTCCCTCCACACCTCCCATCAAACACTCCCGGTGGTCAGACACAGAGTGATTATTCCTCTACACGGTCCCATCAAAAACTCCCGGGGTTAGACACAGAGTAAATCTCCCTCCACACCGTCCCATCACACAATCCCGGCGTCAGACAGAGAGCGAACCACCCTGCACGCCGTCCCATCACACATTCCTGCGATCAGACACTGGATGAATCCATCTCTGTGCCATCTCTTCTCATGTTCCTGTGGTTATACATGGAGGGAGGATAAATGTATCCCTCAGCTTTGACCAGCATGCGTTTGTCCGGGATTCGGGGGCGATACTGCCTCCGGACCGATCAGACTGAGAAATCTCGATTGTGTGGTTGCTGCGTGATGTGTTGCCCGGTTACAAATCAATCCCACGAAATAACGAACAGTACACCATTTGCAATTAAACGGTTGAGCTTTATGAATCTTCATTTGACTCCAGGGTTAGTACAGAAAACAAAGAGGAAAAGGGCCCATTTTAAAGAAACAGTCTAATACGCTCCTTGGAGCTGACTGTTTTCCCGTCCGTCCGTTTTCCATCGATTTCCCCCGGGCGTGGTCGATTCCCGACCGCATTCCAAGTTCGCTCAGGCCTGCAGTCTACGATTTCGCCGTTCTGACATCTTCTCTCTCCATTTTCTGCCGAACAAAAGCCCGCGAGTCCCTCGCTTTCGGTCACACAGGAACGAAAACTCCTCCCATCATTGAACGCCACGCCACGCATATCTCTCGTCATAACACAAACACACTGCTTCTACAGAGAAACCATTACATTAGCAGTAAAACTTTTCCCAGGGCGTTACATCCACATTAATCTAACTGATTTAATTTCACAGAAATTTCTTTCCACATCTATCGGCCATCGATTCAGAACGTACTGGATTGGAAAATGTAGATACGGGTGAGGTTTGGGCAGTTACATTTCGGTCGTGTGGGACTGACACGAGGCCGTGGGGAGAGAGTGGGTCAGTGGGATAATCTTGGAGTCTGACACCGGTCTGTGTGGAGAGTGGGGTATTGGGATTCATCTGTTGACTGTCTCAGGGTTGTCGGGAGAGGGTGGTGCAGTGGGATTAGTTTGGGAACTGAGTCGGGATTGTGGGGGAGTGTGGTGCAGTGGAATTCGTACGGCCATGGACCCGGGACTGAGGGGAGAGCGCGGTATCATGGGATTAGTTCAGTGGCTGACAAGGGGCTGTGGGGAGAGCGCAGATTAGAGGAATTGGTTTGGCGACGTCTCCGGTTGTCTGCTCGAGCTGTTTTATCTCTGATGAAATTGTCTGATCTCTTTGATAGGAATGTGGACTCTAATCTTCTGTATAAGACGTTTAACAGACCGCCCACCTGCAGTAAGTGTGACTTGTACGGTTGGAGTCACACTTACAGTTGCAACAGGAAACACAGATTCATCTGCGAGAAGTCAACACATTTATACCCGGATGTTCCTGAAGAGATTAAAGGTCTCTGTCAATAGCCTGTTGGGCTGAATTCAATCAAGTGAATTCACCCCACTTCTCCCCATTCTATATACCCCACTCTCAAACCCCCATCCTTTCACCTCTTTCCAATTGCTGTTTTCCTCCTTCCTACCCCAGTCTCCTCCTCCACTGGTATCCCCATTCTCCCCCACCACTCTCCCTCTCTGATCCATACCTCTCTGCCCCGCTCCCCTGCTCCCACTTTTACTCCCCCATTCTACACCATTTCTCTTTTTCCCCTTCTCTCTAACTCACTCCCATTCCACCCCTCCTCTTCCCCTCAGTCCCCATTCTCTGCCTCTTCTCTCTCCGTTCTCTCCACAAACTCTAACCTCAATTGTGTGCACTTTGGCTCTCAATTCCTCAACCCAGGGGAAAAGGACTGTACACATTCAACTTGTCTGTGCCCCTCCTGGCTTCATATCCACGCTTCAAGGTACGCAGACACATCATTCTTGCCTTCTCACCAGAACCCAGACCCTCGAGACCCGGCAACATCCTCGTAAATCTCCCCCCGCACTCTTTGCTGCTCAGTGGCATCTTTCCATGTGCGGCCTCAGTGACGCCTTGTACAACTTCAATGTGACCCCGATACGGTGCAAAGATGTAAAATTAACGTTAATTGGGAGAATTAATAAATACTCCAACAAAGGTGAATATCGAGGGAGTGCTTCTGTTCAGAGAGCGTTCGCAATCTGATGGCGTAGGGGAAGTAACTGTTTGTACATTGTTGAGTTTAAAGGCGCTTGTACCCACTCCCCGATCGTACCGATGAGATCAGGGCATTTCCCGGCTGGAGAGGGTCCTCGCTGATGGATGTGATCTTCCCGAGGCATTCTTTCTTGAACATGTCCTCGATGGAGGGGAGGGTTTGTGCCCGTGATGGGGTTGGCTGAGCCTATAACCCTCTGCAGCCTCTGGCGACCCACTGCGTTGCAGCCTCCACACCAGGCGGCGATGAGACAAGTCAGAACGCTCTCTACAGTACATCCGGAGAAATTGGCGAGTCCTCAATGAAAGACCACATCCCCTCGATCTCCTAACCTTGCAATCCCCTCTGTACCGAGAGAGGTATGAATGGTAGAGTCCAGAACAGACTCCGGCGCAGACTCGAGTTATACAAGACCACAGTGATGAAATCCAAAGATAAAGTCACAAACAACAGTACAAGAAATGGATCCCGTACGGTTGAGCACTGAGTGCTCGGCGAGAGGCCTTCACCGACAGACATTCCATGAAGGAACATCGGCGGACAATAATTGGCAGTCTGAGTCTAAAAGAGAAAGTGAGTGACAATAGACAAGAGACAATAGACAGCAGGTGCAGAAGTAGACCATTCGGCCCCTCGAGTCTGCACCGCCATTCTGAGATCATGGCTGATCATTCACTATCAATACCCAGTCCCTGCCTTGTCCCCATATCCCTTGATTCCCCTATCCATCAGATATCTATCTAGCTCCTTCTTGAAAGCATCCAGAGAATTGGCCTCCACCGTCTTCCGATGTAGTGCATTCCACACCTGCACAACTCTCTGGGAGAAGAAGCTCTTCCTCAACTCTGTTTTAAATAACTGACCTATTATTCTCAATCCATGCCCTCTGGTACTGGACTCTCCCAACCTCTGGAACATATTTCCTGCCTCAATCCTAACAAATCCCTTAATTATCTTAAACGTTTCAATTAGATCCCCTCTCAATCTCCTCAATTCCAGCGTGTACAAGCCCAATCTCTCCAATCTCTCTGCGTAAGACAGCCCTGCCATCCCAGGAATCAACCTAGTGAATCTACGCTGCACTTCCTCAACTGCCAGAATGTCCTTCCTTAAACCTGGAGACCAAAACTGTACACAATATTCCAGGTGTGGTCTCACCAGGGACTTGTACAAATGCAAAAGGACATCCTTGCTCTTGTATTCAATTCCCCTTGTAACAAAGGCCAACATTCCATTTGCCCTCTTCACTGCCTGTTGCAATTGCTCATTCACCTTCATTGACTGGTGAACTAGGACTCCTAGGTCTTTTTGAATTTCTCCCTTACCTAACTCTACACCGTTCAGCCAATACTCTGCCCTCTTGTTCCTGCTTCCAAAGTGGAACTTCACATTTATTCACATTGAATGACATCTGCCAAGTATCTGCCCACTCACTCAGCCTATCCAAGACTCCCTGTATTCTCCTAACGTCCTGTTCGCATGTCACACTGCCACCCAGTTTAGTATCGTCAGCAAACGTGCTGATATAGTATTCAATGCCCTCATCTAAATCATTGACATAAATCGTAAAGAGCTGTGGTCCCAATACAGAGCCCTGTGGTACCCCAATAGTCACCTCCAGCCAGTCCGAGAAACACCCATTCACTGCTACCCTTTGCTTTCTATCTGCCAACCAGTTTTCTATCCATGGCAGCGAATTACTCTCCGAACAATGGGGTTGTTAATACCTGGATGCCTGAGACTGTTTTGTCAGGAACATGACACATGTTCATGTTACATGAATATGTTGCGCCCAGTGTAGACCCCCTGATATGCTGATACCCCGTATCCCAGGAAAATCAAACATCAATATACGACAGAGTGGTATAATTAATCCATTTGCTCCATCGGGTCAGTCCACCATTTGATCACGCCAAATGCACACGTATTCCCAATGCCCAGCCTTCGCTCCGTATCCCCGTATGCTCTGTCTAGTCAAGAATCTATTACTCTCTTTCTGAAATATGCCCAGGAACGTCTCGTCCACGGCAGCCTGTAGCAACGGATTCCACAGATTCACCCGTCTCTGGCAAAATAAATTCCTCCCAATCTCTGTTGTAAATTGACATCCCTCTATCCTGAGGCCGTGTTTGCTAGTTTCGGTATCCCCCCGCCCCCACCTTAGGAAGCCTTCTCTCCACAGCTACTCTATCGAGATCTTCAACATTTCACAGTTTCAATGAGGTCACCCCTCATTCTTCTGAATTCCATTCAGGACGGACCCAGATCAAATGCTCCTCCTGTGAGAAGCGTTTCAATCCCGGAATCATTTTCCTTCACCCACGTGGAACACACTCCAAAGTCTAGGGCTCCTCAAGGGAGGCAATTAGAGTGGATTTTAGGAATGGGAAAGGTGCAGTAACACTTTTTGGGGCTTGTTACTACACCTTTTTACTACAAATACAGCACGGAAACAGGATTTCTCGGCTCTTCTAGTCTGTGCCGAACGCTTATTCTCACCTAGTCCCACTAGCCCGCACTCACCCCAGAATCCTCCATTCCTTTCCTGTCCATATAGCTATCGAATTTTACTATAAATGACAATGCCGAATCTGCCTCTACCACTTCTAGTGGAAGCTCGTTCCACACAGCTACGACTCTCCGAGTAAAGAAATCTCCCCTCATGTTACTCTTAAACTTTTGCCCCCTAATTCTCAACTTCTGTTCTGTTGTTTGAATCTCCCCTCCTCTCAATGGAAAAGGTTTCCACGTCAACTCTATATATCCCTGCCATAATTTTAAATACCTCTATCAAGTTCCCTTTCAACCTTCTACGCTCCAACGAATAAAGGCCCAACTTGATAAACTTTTCCCTGTAATTTAGGTACTGAAACCCAGGTAACATTCTAGTACATCTTTTCGGTACTCTCTCTATTTTCCTGACATCTTTCCTATAATTATTTTCTAAGGAAAACAAGTCTACTCCCATTCCCCCAAATCAGGCCTGACCTGTGTCTTTTAAAGCCTTAAGATTATATCCTTGCATTTGCTGTATATTCCTGCCCTCTGGAAATTAATGCGAACATTCGATTTGACTTCCTCACCACCGACTCCATCTGTAAGTCAACCATCAGGGAATCGTGCAACAGGATTCCCAAATACCTCTGCGCAGCAGATATTTGACTCTTCTCCCCACTTAGGCAAATCGTTTATACTTTTATTTCTTCATCCAAAGTGTATGACCACACACTTCTCCACACTGTACTCCATTGTACTCATTTGCCCATTTCACTAAGCTGTCTTCAACACTCCCTGTAGCTGGGAACAGTTATGACAGATCTACATTGTCTGTGGTTTCCCGATAAGAAGGGTCACAGCCGTCTCAATTTCCTGAGGAGAATGAGGTCCTTTAACATCTGTCGGACGATGCTGAAGACGTTCTACGAGTCTGTGGTGGCCAGTGCCATCATATTTGCTGTTATGTGCTGGGGCAGCAAGCTGATGTTAGCAGACACCAACAGAATTAACAAACTCATTCGTAAGGCCAGTGATGTTGTGGGGGTGGAAGTGGACTCTCTGACGGTAGTGTCTGAAAAGAGGATGCTGTCCAAGTTGCATGCCATCTTGGACAATGACTCCCATCCACTCCATGATGTACTGGTCAGGCACAGGAGTACCTTCAGCCAGAGACTCATTCCACCGAGATGTAACACTGAGCGTTATAGGAAGTCATTCCTTCCTGTGGCCATCAAACTTTACAACTCCTGCCTCGGAGTGTCATACACCCTGAGCCAATAGGCTAGTCCTGGACTTATTTCCACTTGGCATGATTGGTATGTCCGTCTGTCTGTCTGAGGAAGTCACACATTCTCTTGTGGAGGGAGATACCGAGGCCCAGGATTTGGAGCCTGCTGATTAGAACTTGGGAAATGATTACTTTCACACTGAGCTGCTGTCAGTAAACCGCAGCCTAACGTAGGTCTTGTTATTGTCCAGATGTTCCAAGGCCCTGTGCAGAGCAAGGAGAGATTGCGTCACCTGGGACTGTACTCGCTGGAATTCAGAAGGATGAGAGGAGATCTTATAGACGCATATAAAATTATGAAAGGGATAGATAGATAAGACAGAGTCAGTTTTCACTGCAGGTCAGACTAGACAGAAGGGGCATAGCCCTAAGGATGCGGGTTGGGAGATTTAGGACGGAGATGAGAACGAAGTGTTATTCTCACAGAGTGTTGAACTTGCGGAAATCTCTGCACAATGAAACAATGGATGCTACCTCACTAAACAGGGAGAGGAAAGGAAAAGGAATCGGGGGGAAGGAAAGAGGAAAGGTGTGGTGGGAGAAAACGGGAAGTGAGGGACACTGGAAGTCAGAAGAGAACGAGGGACGTAGCCTCAGGATGCGGGGTTGAGATTGAGGACGGAGGTGAGGACCAGGTGTTATTCTCAGAGAGTGGTGAACTTGTGGAAATCTCTGCACAATGAAACAATGGATGCTAATTCACGAAACAGGGAGAGGAAAGGAAAAGGAATCGGGGAGAAAGGAAGAGGAAAGTTGTGGAGGGAGAGAGCGGGAATTGAAGGAGGGTGCATGGGGGGTGGGCGAAAAAGTGACAGAGGGTTGAGGAGCCGAAGGAGGTGGAAGGCGGGTAATAGGGAGATGAGACCGAGGAAGTGGAAGGAGAGAGAGAATACGAGAAACTGCTTGGTACGCAGGTCAAATGTCAAGTAACCCCCAATACCTGAGCAGGGGTCTAAAATTCTGCAACATTACCTGTCGGCTCTGAAACATAATAATGTAAACCCATGGACGGTATCATACCTTTCTTATTCCTCAGTTCAGTCTTGAAAGCCTCGACTCTGCCTAAATTATGCATGTGCTATCACGACTAAAACAACGGTAAACTGGAAGGTTGAGCTAACAGACCTGCCCCTCCTGCAACCAAGTCTTACTAATGGCTAAACTGTCATGTTTCCAGTCGCTGGCCCCTACCCTGAGCTCATCTGTCTTCCGTACGGTACTTACCGCTTTGAAACGTACGCCGCTCCGAACATGAGTCCCAGCAGGCTCAACGTTTTGCTTCCTGACTTTGTCTGAGGTCTTAACAACATCTGTCCCGACAATGACTCCACCATCTGTTCAATCATTCTGGTTATCATCCTTCCGCAACGCTCGATTAAACACCACAACGACCCCTATTTTAAGGACAAACCTTCCCGCTGGGACATTAGTTCCACTTCTGTTCAGGTGGAAACTGTGAGAGTTGTTGGATGGCGGAGAAAATGAAGGCCGCACAACGTGGGGAGGTGTGGCTCGTCCTCCAAGCAGGACTCTGTGCTGCCCCCGAGCGTTCGCTCGGCAGAAGACAAGTTCAGTTGTTGCAGTCTGTCGGTGTCGGTAGCTTTTAAACCGCCTAGGACCTCATGCTGCTGATATATATGCGCGCGTGCGGTGCATGTGTGCGTGTGCACATAATGCGTGAATGTATTTTACTGAAAAATTGCAGGTGCTTTCGATCTTTCTATTTCATGCATATTATGTGACAATTCGCATTGTGTTTTGCAGCTTGTACTGACTGTATTCATGGGCACGCATGTGTGATGGAATTGCAATTAAACTCAAATTTAATTGAATTGAAATGAGATTAAACCGTCTCGCTGATAGATGTCGCACCTTCCAAGGGAGATAACACAGTGATATACATATCAGAAGACCTCGTTCCAACCCCATCTCTTTAGCCATATTTTCAACTGATTGTTCTTTCTAATTTTGTCCTCACCTGCACGTACATGAGATTAGAGAACCGGCTCTCTTTTCCTAACTAGATATTGGCCAAGATAACGACCACATAGCATCGAGGGATTTCGTTCTCGTCCACATTACATCTTTACCGTTCCCATAACAAAGACAACCCTTCTGTGCCACAGAAATATAGTCAGTTCCAGATACATTACCGGTGAGACTTTCCCCTGATTGGTCACTTGCACCTCTCTCCTCCCATCCGGATGTATCCAAAGATGTCTACCTGTTATTGTACGGGTTGGCCACAAGGGGTTCTGCACTGGCTCTGTCTATTTAACCCCTTTCACCTTCCGCTCTGTCACCCAGTTTCCTGTATTCTTCACCTGTTAATAATTTTCTATGTGTCCTCACTGTCACCAACTCAGCTTCTTACAGGTGAAGTTGTCAGGGGCTCTGGAGGTCTCCATGCCTTCCCACATCTCGCAAGAGCAGCATTCAACTCTCCTGCCAGACACTGATACTGCTCTGACTGTGTGATTATAAAGAGAGAAACAATAATTAAACTGAAAAAAAATCATCTTACAGTTTTATTTTTTTACCGTTTCTCGGACAAGACACTCCTCTTTAAAGATTCAAAGATATAAAACCTCTAACTTCCATTCAAATACAATTTCCCGCAACTCTTTCCCTCCAATCTAGCTCATCACACGCATACATACAGACATTCAAACGCTGAGTGAGAATGTCTGCACACCGTTCCTTCACACTCTCCCGGGTTCAGACACAGAGTGAATCTCCCTCTACACCGTCCCATCACACACTAACGGGGTCAGACACAGAGTGATTGTCCCTCGACGCCGTCCATCACACACTCCCGGGTTCAAACACAGAGTGAATCTCCCTCCACACAGTACCATCAATCACTCCCGGGGTCAGACAGAGTGAATCTCTGTCCACACCGTCACATCACACACTCCCGTGGTCAGACACAGAGTGAATCTCCCTCCACACCGTGCAAACCCACTCTCCAGGGGACAGACACAGAGTGAATCTCCCTCCGCACCGACCTATCACACACTCCCAGGGTAATGGTGAGTAGTGTGTCTGTGTCACGGTGACAGGCATCTCGGTGTTACAGTAAGAGTTGTGTTGGTCTCGCGGTGAAGGGTGTTTCTGGTTAATGTTGGAAAGGTGTTGCTGTTACAGTGGCCATTTTTATTTTCTGTGGTTTGGTCGTTCGGACCGGTGTAAAACTCACCTTAAATCCTCCAGAAGATACACGTGATAATGAGGGTCGGTGTTAAAACGCAGATTAGCCATATGCTTGGGTCTGATCGGACTCTCCGTGTGGGTCATTCACTGTCCATGTCGTCTGCGGAAAAATCACCTCTTGTCTATGTCAATTCATGGTCATATTTCTTGCTCTACCCCACCCCTGCTCTTCCCACCTCCTGGGTGAAATCACTCTCTTCCCCTCCTCCAGTGCAGAGAAATGGGACAACAGACCAAAGGAGATCCTTCTGTCCGCTATCTTGTGCTAAACCAATTAAACTGAATCATTTCTGCCTGTTCAGTGTCCATTTCCTGTATATCCACGTGCCTGTCAAAGAACTACTAAATCTCCTCTGTCGAATTGTCTCACCCAGCACCCTTGGCAGCACAGTCCAGTCAACCACGCTTTCTGTGTGAACAAGACCTCGTCCATCACAGCTCCTGTAAGAATACCCCCTCTCACCTTTAACTCAGCAGTATCCGAAGTTCCCATCCTAGTGGTGAAATGTACAGTTTATATCGTCTATATCTGTCTCCCGAAGTGATATAGAATTATATCTGCTCTCTTCCATTTCCTGAGGAGACTAAGGTTGTTTAACATCTGCCGGACGATGCTGCGGATGTTCTACGACTCTGTGGTGGCCAGTGCTATCATGTTTGCTGTTGTGTGCTGGGGCAGCAGGCTGAGGGTAGCAGGCACCAACAGAATCAACAAACTCATTCGTAAGGCCAGTGATGTTGTGGGGGTGTAACTGGACTCTCTGACGGTGGTGTCTGAAAAGAGGATTCCGTCCAAGTTTCATGCCATCTTGAACAATGACTGCCATCTACTCCATGATGTACTGGTTAGGCACAGGAGTACATTAGGGCAGAGACTCATTCCACCGAGATGCAACACAGAGCGTCATAGGAAGTCATTCCTGCCTGTGGCCATCAAACTTTACAATTCCTCCCTCAGAGTGTCAGACACCCTGTGTCTGTAGGTCAGACACAGAGTGAGAATAGGCTGGTCCTGGACTTATTTCCTCTTGGCATAATTAACTTGTTATTATTTAATTTTTAACGGTTTATATTGCTATATTTCTACACTATTGTTGTTTGGTCCGACCGTAACGAACCCCAATTTCCCTCTGGATCAATCAAGGATGTCTGTCTGTATGTCTCTCTGTTGTCAGCCTACGCCACTCCAGAAAATAAAAATATACCGCATGCCTGTTCTACCTGTGTCTCTCGTATTTATATAGAAGTACCCCCAAGAACATGGTCATTTATTTCTTAATCCTCATTTCCAACGATCGGGCCTGATTTTGACGAGTTATCATGTCTGTCCTGACTGAGCACCGCGGTGACATTATCTCTGCCCAGTAATGTCACCCCTCGTCCTTTAATTTCTTCCGCTTTTTGACGTCATAAACTTTAATTGAAATGAATTGAAAAGAAATGAAACCGTCTCGCCTGTAGAGGTCGCACCTTCCTTGGAAGAGAGCCCAATCATCCAGATATCTGAAGTCCTCGTCCCGACTCTAACGCTTCAGCTACCTGTTAAACTGAATGTTCTTTCTATTTCTGGCCACACCAGCAGATACAGAACCGTCCCCCTCCTCCTAGCTGTAACACAGGTACCTATAACGACCGCATACCATCGAGAAACCACATTCTTGTCTGGAATTCCTTTTCTCTGTTCCCCTAACAAAGAAAACCCTAGCGCTAGTCTGGCCTCACTGGGACGAGTAATGGTCCGGGAAATCAAATTCACAGGTAAATTGGCGGCATCACTTTGCATAACCACCTCCCTATTCATACCGATGTCATTGGTCCGTACATGGACCATGACCTACAGTTGTCAGAACACCAACTTAAGCATCATCGAGAAGAAAAGAATAAATAAACGGCAACAAAAATGTTTCTGAAGTTTGATGCCTGATCTCGCTGAAACCTCTACTCGCTGAAGCATCGCAGTAATAAAGCCTCTAAAGACCAGTTGGACACTGTCCTCTCCAACAGATGCCGCTCCGCTTGCTCTGCCTTGTGTTTCTTTGCACTTGCTGATGAATCCCGTTCCGTGATTGGTCGCTGTTCAAACGCCGTAACTTCCGAAACTGTTTTCCAGGCAGTCCGCAGAATGTGTGGGTTTCCAATTTCTCGTTCCCTGCCGCTGTCTGCAGTCTGATTAAACGCCGAATCATCGCCTCACACTCTACTAGCGTCAAAGAAAGGGCGAAATTCCCTCCGTCCCCCACTCTCCCCTCTCATCAATACTCAGCACTTCGGCGTTCAGTCGTCCCGAATTGTGTATGTCTCCCGGGGATTGAGTATGCGTGTTACCCGATGGTTAACTGAGGGAAGAGGAAGGAAGGCAGGAGAGTGGAGCCCATAGACAGAGTGCTCAGATTGCAGACTTTGGAGGGAGTGGTGTCCGTACACACCACCGACTTGTGCATTTAGAGCTGTGGGGAGACTCGGAATCGAGAGATTAATAACCTGCGGAAGGGGGCAGGTGTAAACACTACGATGTGGAGTTCTCTTGGGGACAGATTTGGTCACGGAGACTGGGGTGGGGGCTTAGTGGAGTTAAGGGATGACGGGGAATTGCAGTTGTGCAGGCAAGGGCGTTAGTCAGGGAGATCGGAAGCGTTAATGGAGGGAACGGGATAATGGAGACTGGACGGGGTGTGTCAGTGCTACGAGGCAGGGCGTGTCCGTGCTTTGGTGTCACTATAAATGACGTGCGGCTGTCACGGTGGGGAGCAGTCAGAAACAGTGCGCAGCTCCCTATCTCGGTCTGCCCAATCCGAACTTGGCGAGAACTCTCGAATTGTGTGTGACTCTCGGAGTAGGTGTGTTTGTGTGTGTGTGAGTGTGTGTGTGAAACCGGATGGCGTGCTAATGGAAGAGGAAAGAAGGGCAGGAGAGGGGAGGCCAGTTAAAGTGTGGTGAGATTGTAGTCACTCATCCAATTGGTGTTGGAACCACACGGCCTGTGCGTGCAGAATTGTGGAGACGCTCAGGAGTTGGTGCGAGATATCCAGTGGAAGGCGGGAGGTGTAGCAACAGACGCCATCTCTCCGTCGTAGTCCCCACAGTTGTCTGCGGCGGCGACCGACATGGAGATAGTTTTAGGGGATTAGGGAGGTAACGGAGACATGCGAGGTGCCCCTGCCGGAAGGTAGGCGATAAGCGAGAGGATGGAATGGGTCACGGAGACGTGGCAGCCTGTGAGGGAGATCTGACTGTAAGTGTAAGGAGTGTGTGACAGAGACAGGGAGTCCTGCAGGAGAAGGAGAGTTTGACGAAGACGGGTTGGGGTTTAAATGATGGGGTGGGTTACGCGGACGGGTCACTTTTAAAGTGCCTAGGACCTCAAGCTGCTTATATATGTGTGTGTGTGTGTGTGTGTGTGTGTGTGTGTGTGTGTGTGTGTGTGTGTGTGTGTGTGTGTGTGTGTGTGTGTGTGCGTGCGTGCGTGTGTGTGTGTGTGTGAGAGAGAGAGTGTGTGTGTGTGTGTGTGCGCGCGCGCTACTGTACGCGTGTGTACGTAATGAGTGAATGTATTTTACTGATATCCTACATATGTTTGATATCTTTCTATTTTATGGATATTATGTGCGCTTTTTGCCGCGCGTGTGAGTTGGTATTGTGTCTGCAGCTTGGTCCTGACTGTATATACATATGGGCATACATGTGCGATGAAATTGCAATTGAACTTGAATTGAATTGAAATGAAATGAAACTGTCTCGTCTGTAGAAGTCGCACCTTCCGAGCAAGAGAGCTGATGATGCACATGTCAGAAAACCTCGATCCAACCCTAACACTTTTAAACTCAATATTATTTCTAATTTTGGCTACACCTGCAGATACATAATATTGGAGAACAGCCTCCATTTATCTCCCTATATACTGATCAAAATGCCGTCGAGGAATCTCGTTCCCACAACCTTCAAGGCAAGCATTCAACTCTCCTGCCAGGCACTGATCGTGCGATTACATAGTAAGAAACAATATTTCAACTGAAAACAAACCAATTACCTGTTTTGTGTTTTCTCTCCCTGAAGTCTCATCCTTGAAGATTCAGAGATGGACCATCTAACTTCCACTCAAATCCAATTCTTACCCTCTACTCCTGCTCATCTGTCTCTCCTTTCTCTCTCTCTCTCTCTCTCTCTCTCTCTCTCTCTCTCTCTCTCTCTCTCTCTCTCTCACACACGCACGCACACAAATAAACACACACAAACACACTCTCTCTCTCTCACACACACACACACGCACGCTCACAAATACACACGCACACACACACACACACACAGACACACACACACATTCAAACATTGAGTGAAAATCTCTCCATACCCTTCCCATCCAACACACCTGTGTTTAGACGTAGACTGAAGCTCCTTCTACACAGTCCATCACACTCTCCTGAAGTCAGACACTGGTCGACGCTTTCTCCCGACCATCCTATCGCACACACCCGGGTTCAGACACAAATTGAAGCTTGCTCCCCCTGGGTCCCTACAGAAACTCCCATGTTCAGAAGCTCCTTCCCTTTCACCAGTCCACAGAACTCCGCCTTTCCAGTAGACTTGAATTGTAAGTCCGGCTTGGAGTGTTTCTGTTCAGTGAATGTGCAGGGAACAGGAGAGAATTGGAAGAGAGGGTGGTTTTGGTAGGAGACCGGGCGTGCTGGTGAGATATCAGTCACTGGGATGAAGTGTTATCGAACTCAGCCATCAGCCTGTTCACATAGAACAGTGCAGAGGCTCAGAACCGAGAGCTCGATATCCGGTGGAAGGGGGCTGGGTGATGTCACACCAGACGTCATCTCTCACCCTTCCTCCCAATAAATCCATATAATCAGAGAGAGGGAGACGTGCAGAGGAGGAAGAGCGTTAGTGGAAACCTGCAATACCTGCAGTGGATGGAGCGGGCCAGGGAGACGGTGTGAGGATTTGGGGAAGGAGGAGATAACGGAGACGGCACGGAGAGTAGGGGACGGAGGGATGGCGGAGACAGGGTATGTGGAAGAAGATGGCGGTGGCGGAATCAGGGAGTGCTGTAGGGAAAGTCGTGGATGACGGTGACGAGGATGGACGACTGGGAAGGAGGGTTGACGACGAACTGGAAACTGAAAACTCAATAAACCTGGAACACCTTCTTCCCCTCCGCCAGCATATTCTTGAACGCACCAGCTCCACCTCCTCATATGTCCGGCATTTATGATCTTTTTGCATTTGACAATAATTTTACATTTTTGTGCCTTACTGATTCTTCAAAAGAACAAATCTCAGATGGTCTAATTCTCAGATAATAAAACAGGCCGTGAATCCGGTCGAAAAGATGCGATACAGGTGGACAGGACATTTGACACGCTGGCCTTCATCAGTCAGGACACTGAGCACGGGAGTCGGAGGTCACGTTGCAGTTGCAGATGACGTCGGTCAGGCCGCACTTGGAGTATGGAGTTCAGTTCTGCTTGCCTTGCTCTAAGAGAAATCTCAACGAACTGGAAAGATTGCAGAGGGCGATTTCCGAGGATGCTGCCGGGACAGGAGGGAATGAGTTATGGAGCGAGGTTGGGAATTCTGAGACTTTTTTCAGTGACATTACAGAGGTGTAGAAAACCACGAGAGACACAGATAAGGCGAAAGCGTGCACTCTATTTCCCCAGGACTGGGGTATCGAGAACATTAACGCACATGTTCGAGGTGAGAGTAGCTAAAGACAGAAGTCTGGAGCGAGCCGGGTTAGATAAAATGGAGGGAGAGACCGGGAACAGAACGGGGAATTGGGGGAGAGGAAAGCAAGAAAGCGGGGTGAGGAAAATGGGGATGAAAGAGAGGAGGCGAGACAAGAGAGGAATGAGAGTGAAACTTTATACTGACGCGAGTAAAGAGAGGGCAAAATTGTGAGTAAGATTGCGATAGAAGGATAGAGGAGAACAGTGAAGAAAATAAGGATGAAACAGAGGAGGTGGGAGTGGAGATGGATAAGAGAGAGACTTTATAGTGACGAGGACAAAGAGAGCACAAGATGGTGAGTAAGATTGTGATAGAATTAAACAGGAGAATAGGGTAAGGGTGAGGGGCAGCAGCGCGGAAGTGGTAGTGCGAGTGATTAGGAGAAATGGAGGAGAAAGAGTGTTTTATCATTAAATTCAAATCGGTCCCACTGGTTGTTGACAGAGACCCTGGACGTTTCAGAAATATCTGGGCACAAAGCTGCAGACTTCTCAAAGATGAAGCGATAACGAACCTGACTGCAAGCTTTATTCTCAAAGTCATATGAACTTACACCTCATTCGGGGTCTTCATCGTCCATCCCGTACACGACATTCGAAGCCACCTTCCTGTCAAAGAGGGGTAGAAAATTTCAACGCAGCTCCAGCAGTCATTCCCCAAACCACTGATACCTTCCCTCGCCATTGACCTGTGGCACCCCAAAATCTCTCATAACGCCACTTTCCCAGCACAGCCCTGTGTCAGTCTCCGGAACACTCCCACTGACCCACTCTTTCCCTGCAGCACTGTGTCAGACACCAAAGTATTACCTTGTCGCACTCTCTACACACAGATCGATTTCTGATATCAGAATAATAACAGTACCCAACTTTCTCCTCACAAGCCCGTGTCAGTCCCCAAAGTATTCCCACAGCGCCAATGTCTACCAAGGCCCCATGTCAGTCCTCAAAATGCTCCCACTGCTTTGCTGTCTCCCCACAGGCCTGTGTTTTCTGCTTAAGTACTCAGACTCATCACTCCCACCCCCAGATCAGTGTCAGTCCAAACTACACACACTGCCTGACTCTCTCCCCACAGCCCCGTGCCGGTCGCCAAATAATCCCAATGCCCAACCCTCTTCTTAGAGACCTGTGTCAATCAACAAAACATCTCCCGCTTCCCCTTCTCTCCCCACGGACGTGTCTCAGTCCCCAGAGTGCTCCCACTGAACCATTCTCTCCCCACAGATCTGTGTCTGTCCCCAAAGTAAACCCCTCCCTCATTCTCTCCCCACAAACTTGTGCCAGGCCCCAAAGTTCTTTCCACTGCCTCATTCTCTCCCACAACCTGGGTCAGTTGCCAAAAGCGCTTCATCGCTGTCTCCCCACGGCCCAGTGGTAGTCCCCAAAATATTTGCAATTCCCACTCTCACCTCAAGGCCCCTTGCGAGTCCCCAAAATAATTCCAATGCCTAGCCTTCTACGAAAGGTTTGTGTCAATCACCAAAAGGATCCCACATCACACTGTCTTCCCACAGCCAATGTCAGTTCCCACATTCGGAGAAGGAAGTCTGAGTATCAGAACGGTAGTGAGGCGGAAGCCATTTTGATTTTTTTGTTCTTCTCATCGGAGTTAAGAAATTCGGGACTGCGCAGGCGTGTGACATCGGAAGGGAAGCGGGGGAAGATTTAAAAATTACGTAACTCCTTTGTCGGGTTTAATAGGAAAAGGAAGACTGAGGATCAGAACGGGAGTGCGGCGGAAGCCATTTTGATTTTTTTGTTCTTCTCATCGGAGTTAAGAAATGCGGGACTGCGCAGGCGTGTGACATCGGAAGTGAAGCGGGGGAAGATTTAAAAATTTCGAAACTCCTTTGTCGGGTTTAATAGGAAAAGGAAGACTGAGGATCAGAACGGGTGTGCGGCGGAAGCCATTTTGATTTTTTTTTCTTCTCCTCGGAGTTTAGAGAGGCGGGACTGCGCAGGCGTGTGACGTCGGGCGGTGAAGCGGGGAGGATTTAAAATAACAGCCTTATACAGCAGGCAGTGACGTTTTGCAGGCAGCGGAGTGAGCCGGGAGCAAAGTGAAGG